>NC_050464.1:3794863-3990273 GCF_903995425.1 Onychomys torridus | reverse complement strand
GCGTTGCGCCACGACTCGCCCAGGATCACACTTTCAGAATTCCTCTTAGTCACTCTTTTGTTGTTGTTGTTGTTTTTATTTTTATTTTTAGTTTGTAAATATGGGTGGTTTACTGAATGTAGGTCTTGTGCACCACATTCATGCAGTGCCTGAGGAGTCCAGAAGAGGGCACCAGCTCCCTGGGACTAGAGTACAGATGATAGTGAGTCCCTGTGGGCGCTGGGAACGAATCCAGGCCCTCTGGAAGAGCAGCCATGCTCTGACTGCTGAGCCACCTCTCCAGTCCCTAGTCCCTTTTTTCTAAAGAGAAGACAGGCTGGCTTTTGGAGGACGCTTGGCCTGCAGGGAGGTTCTGCCTGCATTTCAGGATGGCCCTCTTCGCTGACAGACTCTTGGTTTCTCTACAGTCTGTCCTCCACTGTCCCCTGTCCCGGCTATCTTACTAACTCTCCCAGCCTCAACTCCGCAGCTAACCACACTGGTCCCTCTATCTGAAAGAGGAGGACTGGTCTGCATGCTTGAGAGCCAGCCAGCTGTACATTGTCCTAAATGGAAACACTTCAACACAACCTAATCTTTCTTCTTTCCAAGGATGTGGGAAGGATTGAATGGATGCTGAAGCCAGGACCTCATACATATCAAGCACACATTCCACTCCTGAGCCACATCTAGCCCCCAGTTCAAGACTTACCATCCCATCTTTTTACATAGGCATGTCTTTCAAAATCCCCCTTCTTAGAAAAAAAAAATCATAGGAATTGCTATCAGTCTTCAGAGGCTGTTTCCTAATTCAGACCACTTTACTAAGCCCTCATGTCCCTATGTTGGTGGCGAGGGACCATTGAGAACACAGCTTAAATATCCATGGAACAAGGACCTGCTGAGTGCACTAGAGAAGTCTACCTGCCACACCTGGTCCCAGAGCTGGGTAGCACTAGGCTCCCTCTTGGTAACCCGCCACGTGCTCTGTGGGTTTAGAAATCATAGCTATCTGCTTCCACATACTGGCTAAGTGGAAGGAACCCCTGAGCCCTTGGGTGTGGACATTGCTTTGTTTTCACGCTCAAGGTCCCTTGCCCTCTTCCAGACTCGACTTCCCCTGAAATGGATGGCTCCCGAATCCATCTGACAAGATCTATAGCACCAAGAGTGACGTGTGGTCCTATGGAGTGTTGCTCTGGGAGATTTTCTCCTTAGGTAAGTGTGGAGGAGGGAGGGCGAGGTTAGGACGACCCAAAAACAAATGTCTTTGTCCTGTGCAGAGCACCCTATGGACACACCCAACTCTGAGGTCAGCACTTGAACCATTGCAAACCCAGGTGGCGTGTCTAACATTGGCCTTTGCAGGGACACAGTGCCAAGCCTTGAGTGTCCCCCAGCTGCTTCCTACGCAGTGATCATAGAAAGTTCAGACAAACACAGGCTTGGTGGCTTGGCCTCAGGGCTAAGCAGAACATCCTGCAAAGCCTGGCCCACCCTATGTAGCCCAGGCTAGCTGCAGAGGATGTTCTGTTAGGTGCTGTTAGATACAGGTGAGGATGTACACATACCCACTATTATAGAAAGTGTTTACATCATTATAAAGTCAGGCGGCAGAAAATTTAGACAGAGCTGTCTGTCCTCCAGTTCAGCTCTCATGTCTTTACCCTTTCCTCCAGACATCCACTCCCTCAGGATTTCTTTCTCAGGAAAGGCCTTGGCATACACAGCTGGACAGTAGAAGGCTTTGTTAGAAGCAGGTGGTGTTGAACCTGATGCCTTTGATTCTAATACCCGCCATGGCTTTGCAACACTAGTTTATGCAGACAAGCTTAAAAGTTCTGATTAGGTTTTTTGCTAGCTAGGTTTGTTCAGCACTATCCACTATGGGTTTATTTATTTATTTATTTGTGTATGTGTGTTGTACCTATATGTTATGTGTGTGCACTATGTGCATGCAGTGCCTGAGGAGGCCAGGAGAGGGCATCAATCCTCTGGAACCAGATGGGTGTGGGGCTAGAAATTGACCTCAGGTCTTTACAAGAGCCCCAGCCCATCTACTCTGGGTTTCTAAAAACCGTCTTAAAGCCTCATTCCTACAGATGTGCACAGAACGTACACCCACTCACACAGGGATGGTATGAGACTCCCAAGTATTGAGAATTAGCCAAGAATCTTCAGGCTTTGGGGAAAAAAAAAGTCTTTCACAGCAAATAAAAGTGCACTCAGATGCACTCAGTAGCACCCTCAGGCTCCTGCGGTGTGTGACGACCCTCCCCTGGTCTCGATGGCAGGCACCTCTTGCTTCCACTCCTAGAAAGCAGCTCATGGCTGCAGTGGCCTTGCAGCCAAGCCTGAGTGTCTCCAGCTGCTTCCTACCAGCAGTGATCACTAGAAAGTGCAGACAAGCACAGGCTGGGGTGGGTGGCCTCAGCCTCGGGGTTAAGCAGAGCACTCTGCAATGCCTGGCCCACCCTACATAGCCCAAGCTAGCTGCAGAGGTTGGGTATAGGTGCTGTTAGATACAGGCTGGCAAAGACAGCCTAGGGCCCAATACGGTACCCTCAGCTCTGCAGACTCTGGACTAGGAGCAGCCTCCATCCATCCACCCTAGTCAGCCTTGCCTGGAGGCCTCGGGTCCCTATCCTTTAGACTTGTTATAATCCCTCATTCCCAAAGCCCCAAATGAAGGCCATTTTCTGAGAGGTTGGAGTGGTCCACCAGTAGCCTCGCCCAAGTCCATTGGTTTTCCAAAGACAGGTTAATAACCCGAGCCACAAGTGTCTAAGGATTCGATGTTTTTAGAGTTGTCTGTGGAGCCGGGGCAGGAAGACTTCAGATTGCCCCTTCCCTGACCAAATGGGCAATGTAGCCACAGGGATGGCCAAGAATCAGCCAAGGATGTGCCCTCAGGAAGGGCCTGCCAGACACCTCTCTGTGTGGAGGTTCACCTCAGTCACTGGAAATCTATCACTAAAAACATGACTAATATTTTATTTTGGGTTTGTGAGATAGGGTGTCACTAGATAGCCCAAACTGGCCTCCAACTGACAATTCTCCTGCCTCAGCCTCCCCCCAAGAACTGGGATTATGGCATGTACTATAGGCTAAAACATCACTTTGAAGAAATGAGGAAAATCTGAATTGACCTTCATGGTCTTTGGTTTGTGGTTTGTTTGTTGTTGTGACAAGGTCTCACTTTGTAGTCCTGGCTGGCCTTAAACTCACAGAGATCCATCTGCCTCTACCTCCCAAGTACTAGAATTTAAAGTGTGCACCACCACCACCAACACACACACACACACACCACACACACACACACACACACCACACACACACGGTCTTTTGTACCAGAAACCTTACCTTGCATGTGTTTTTTCACACCATCCCTGCAGGGGGTCTCCTTACCCAGGAGTACAGATGGATGAAGATTTCTGCAGCCGACTTAAGGAAGGCATGAGGATGAGGTCACCAGAGTACGCAACACCTGAAATGTGAGTTCATGGCTTCATCCTACCCACTCAGGGACCTGGGGTGGTGTGTAAGGAGCACAGGGACCCTGGGTGGTGTGTAAAGAGCACAGGACCCTGGGGTGGTGTGTGAGGAGCACGGGGACCTGGGGTGTGTGTGAGGAGCACGGGGACCTGGGGTGTGTGTGAGGAGCACGGACCTGGGGTGGTGTGTGAGGAGCACGGGACCCTGGGTGGTGTGTGAGGAGCACGGGGACCCTGGGGTGGGTGTGAGGAGCACGGGGACCGGGGTGGTGTGTGAGGAGCACGGGACCTGGTGGTATGTAAAGAGCACAGGACCCCTGGGTGGTGTGTAAAGAGCACAGGGACCCTGGGTGGTGGTGAGGCGGGACTGGGTGGTGTGTGAGGAGCACGGGGACCGGGTGGGTGTGGGTGGGTGGTGTGTGAGGAGCACAAGGACCCTGAGGTGGTGTGTGAGGAGTAGACAGACAGAATGAACAGCACCTAGGAACTGAATGTAGGGTCTCCCTCACCAGCTCCAGTCAAGGCATCATCTTTGTAGCCCAGGCTTCTATCTACAGAGCCCTGGGAGAGGGTGAGGGGGTGGGTGGTTGGTACTGTGCTCCACAGGAGGCTATATGGGTGGAGCTTGGGATATGGCTCAGTTATCTTAGCAGTGCTTACCTGGCGCTCACAAGGTCCCTCCCAACACTGCATATACTGTGCCAGTAACCCTAGCACTCTGCAAGGAGAAAGAGCAGCAGCTGGGATTTAAGGAGGCCGTTGTCAGCTACACACAAAGATCAAGGCTGGTCTGAGCTACAGGAAACCTGTTTCCAAAAACTTAGAAATAAACTGATAAAGAAGGAAAGGCGGAGTAACAAGGCCTCTTGAATCCTTTAGGGCCAGCCAGACAGCTGTCAGAGCCCTTGATCAAGGGGCTTGTGGAGGTTCCTTTAGGAGTCAGAGAGGAGACAGGCTCTGGGCAGGTTCTCCATTGTTCGTGGGTGAGCTTGATCTTGTGGGTACCGTTTCCTGTCACTCCCGAGGCCTCCGCAGGAATGTGCTGACATGTGGAGTTTGAGTGAGCTGCTGACTAGGACCTGGGCCTCCCTGAGGTGGTGGCGCCACCTTTCCTGAACAGGCAGGCGGCCTCCCCTCTCCACCCACACAATGAGGTCCTGTGGAGCCCTGGGCTGGCCTTTAGGGAGGAGTCAAGACCAAGGAGGAAGTGTGGGCTTGGCCAAAGGGCAAGGTCGCCATCTCTTAATCATTATCTCAGGACCAAGCTAGTCAATGCCAATGCAGGGAACTGGGTGAGAGGGACCATGGACTCAGACGTGAAGGCAGGGAAGACACAGGGGACTCTATTAGTGTTGGCTGATGTCCTCTTCAGGGAAGTGTAGGGGCTGGATGACCAAGGCACCCCCAAGGCTACAGAGAGGTTTAGACTTGTGGGACCCTGACCACTGCAGAAGAGGCTGGAATAAGGTCAGTCTGTACCTGATGTTTCCCTGACTGGTCTCATGTAGACGTCCCACAATCTTGAGGATTGTAGGGCAGATCCGATGATCTGAACTTAGAAAATATCAAAAACAGACTGCGAGACATAAAGCTGTGCTGAGCCGAGGTGGCACATGCCTTTAATCCTAGCACTCAGGACACAGAGGCAGGTAGATCTCAGTGGGTTTGAGGCCAGCCTGGTCTATAGACTGAGATCCAGGACAACCAGCACTACACAAGAGAAACCCTGTCTCAAAAAAACAAAAGAAAGAGAAGTTACGGTTGCATTCTTTCTGCCAGCCTAAATAACAGAGGAGGCAGAACCTCGTCCCATGTTCCCCAGAAGGGCATTCTCTGTATGCCAAGCACATGCTCTGAATTAATATGCCCTTCCTGCTTTTCACATAATCTGAAAAATTCATGAGTAAGTTCTCAGTTGCCAACAATAATAGTAACTGCAGTTATTATAAAATGAATATTGGTTGACTTAGTACCAGTAGTGCTCGTAGGTAGCAGGCACTGTTTTAAGTGCCTCAAACTAGTTCAATACATCTAATGCTCAAAACCACCCTGTGAAAGTACATGCCAGCATCAGCTGTATTTACAGGTGACACACCAGCACACCCAACGTCCACTGTCTAACATGATCTTCCCATGGTCCATTGCCAGTCAGTCAGCAATCAGAGTCTAGATGCCACACCATCCTCAGCCTTCAGGGGCCATTTCCAGCTCTCACATTCACCAGAATAATTCTAGAAGCACGAAATCACCTCAGCTTTGGACTAAAGAATTCTCTAAGCAGGCAGAGCGTTGGCTGTATCCATACAGACAAGCCTGAGGCAAAAAGAGCATGCATTCAAGGCTGGGCTGCCCTACAGAGTGAGACCCTGTCTCAAAAAGCCCAAGACAAGCAGGGCTCTTGTCAAACCTTTGTGTGCTCCCATAAGCCTCTTCCAGGTAGCTCATGGGCCCCAAACAGCCTATAGGGTGTGGTTTTTCAGAATTTAACAGACAAGATGTAGCTTGAAATCATTTCCTCAAAAGGGGGATGCAAGCCAGCAGCCATGTCTCAGTTCAGGCAGCCATGTTCTCAGGCAGCCATGTTCTCAGGGCAGCCATTTCTCAGGCAGCCATGTTCTCAGGCAGCCATGTTCTCAGGTTCAGGCAGCCATGCTCTCAGGCAGCCATGTTCTCAGGCAGCCATGTTCTCAGGTTCAGGCAGCCAGTTTCAGGCAGCCATGTTCTCAGGCACCATGTTCTCAGGCAGCCATTTGTTCTCAGCAGCCATGCTCTCAGGCAGCCATGTTCTCAGGCAGCCATGTTCTCAGGTCTCAGGCAGCATGTTCTCAGGCAGCCATGTTCTCAGGGCAGCCAATGTTCTCAGGCAGCCATGTTCTCAGGCAGCCATGTTCTCAGGCAGCCATGTCTCAGGCAGCCATGTTCTCAGGCAGCCATGTTCTCAGGTTCAGGCAGCCATGTTCTCAGGCAGCCATGCTCTCAGGTATGTGAGAGTTGAGAGGATTAGAGTCATCTCTTTGTTCCAACCACAAGAAAGTTTGGGTGATAGGATAACTCAGGGCAGCTTTTCTGGACATTTGTGACCTTAGCTTGACCTAAGCCTGGGAAAGTTTGGCTAATAGCCTTGAGACTCTATTCGCCATCCCTCCATCCATCTTGGATGCATCTGAGCTGCTCCCTCCCTCCCTCCCTCCCTCCCTCTCCCTCCCTCCCTCCCTTCCTCCCTCCTTCCCTCTTCCCTCCTCCCTCTACCTCTTTCTCTCTCACTCAACTTCGTGGAAAAACTGTGACGTTGAGTTGAGTGAGTTGCTCCCACCCAGTGCCTGTCAATCAGACATAACCATCCCACAGGGGATAGCAGAGAGTGATTTCTTTGTCCTTAGGTGTCTGAACAGGGACAGTAACCCAGACATAGAAAGGCCATGCTAAGAAGACGGAGGTCTAAAGAAGAGAAGGAAATTGGTAGTAGGAGGCAAGCAGGAAAATGGCAAGGACAAACGGCCCAAGTGTGGGCCATATTCCATGGGGGTTTACGCCTGTACCTGAGAACTCTGTTCAAAGCTGGCTCTGGTGGGTGGTGGTGGTGCAAGCCTTAAATCCCAGAACTCAGGAGGTGGACATCTGAGCTTAAGGCTAGCCTGGTCTACAGAGTGAGTTCCAGGAGAGCCAGAGCTACACAGAGAAACTCTGTCTCAAAAACCAAACCCAAACCAATTAAACAAAAAGCTGGTCTGACCTTCCAGACAGCAGATGAAGAGAAGGGGTGATGGATTCTAAGGTGTACACACACCAGAACTTAGAAATAGACCAAGAAGTCTGGCTGTTCTCAGCACTGAACTCCTGGGCATCCCTCCACATCCCTACCTACCAGGCAGTAATGATGTCACTGGACTGTCAGGTACAAGGATTTTCAACATTAGCAGAAACCTTTGCAATAAAGGCTGTTCTTCAGGAACAGGCACACTCTACGCACTAATGAACACTCCGTCTGGTTTTAAATACTCCTTTAAAAGTTCTGCTTTCTGGCAGAACTCAGGCTCTGCTTCCTGATAACAGAATCTGGCCAGCAGAGGTCCTAAGCCTGTTCTTAAGTGTAATTACTTGATTAGCTGTTTCTGAAGGTGAAAACTCCAAACCTTACCACAGCGGACAAACAGCTCCCACTGTGGGAGGAGAGGCTGTAGAGTGTCTTCTCTTTCTTCGTTTTTGAGAAGATCTTTTACTATATATACCAGGCTGATTCAAACACAGAGTAATCCTCCTGCCTCAGCCTCCCATGTGCTAGGATTAGAGGCATGAGTCTCCCTACCCAACTTAAGTTTTTGGTGAAGGACAGGAGCTTAGAAAGATCATACAAAGGCCTAAGAATCTATGTTTTACCTGTTTGCTTTTGAGAATCACCTGTCCTTATCCTTGCCCAAATCTGAGGACTAGCATGCTTCTCAGAAGGTGGTTCTGGGGTGCCTTCACTCCTGTGTACTTACGACACTTGACTCCAAGCACTGAGGGGCTCTGTGAGTGTGATGCCTGGGCTGAATGCTGGGCATTTGTATTGTGTCTCAGCGAATGCTGGGTACATCTGTACTGGGTCTCAGCTTCCAGAAACCAATGCCAAGAGGGGTTGTAGAACTGAGCATGGCCTTTCTATGTCTGGGTTACTGTCCCTGTTCAGACACCTAAGGACAAAGAAATCACTCTCTGCTATCCCCTGTGGGATGGTTGATGTCTGATTGACAGGCACTGGGTGGGAGCAACTCACTCAACTCAACGTCACAGTTTTCTCCACGAAGTTGAGTGAGAGAGAAAGAGGTAGAGGGAGGGAGGGAGAGGGAAGGAGGGAGGAAGGGAGGGAGGGAGGGAGAGGGAGGGAGGGAGGGAGCAGCTCAGATGCATCCAAGATGGATGGAGGGATGGTGAATAGAGTCTCAAGGCTATTAGCCAAACTTTCCCAGGCTTAGGTCAAGCTAAGGTCACAAATGTCCAGAAAAGCTGCCCTGAGTTATCCTATCACCCAAACTTTCTTGTGGTTGGAACAAAGAGATGACTCTAATCCTCTCAACTCTCACATACCTGAGAGCATGGCTGCCTGAGAACATGGCTGCCTGAACCTGAGAACATGGCTGCCTGAGAACATGGCTGCCTGAGAACATGGCTGCCTGAGAACATGGCTGCCTGAACCTGAGAACATGGCTGCCTGAGAACATGGCTGCCTGAACCTGAGAAACATGGCTGCCTGAGAACATGGCTGCCTGAGAACATGGCTGCCTGAGAACATGGCTGCCTGAGAACATGGCTGCCTGAGAACATGGCTGCCTGAGAAATGCCCTAACCTGAGAACATGGCTGCCTGAGAACATGGCTGCCTGAGAGCATGGCTGCCTGAGAACATGGCTGCCTGAGAACATGGCTGCCTGAGAACATGGCTGCCTGAGAACATGGCTGCCTGAACCTGAGAACATGGCTGCCTGAGAACATGGCTGCCTGAGAGCATGGCTGCCTGAACCTGAGAACATGGCTGCCTGAGAACATGGCTGCCTGAGAACATGGCTGCCTGAGAACATGGCTGCCTGAGAACATGGCTGCCTGAACCTGAGAACATGGCTGCTGGCTTGCATCCCCCTTTTGAGGAAATGATTTCAAAGCTACATCTTGTCTGTTAAATTCTGAAAAACCACACCCTATAGGCTGTTTGGGGCCCATGAGCTACCTGGAAGAGGCTTATGGGAGCACACAAAGGTTTGACAAGAGCCCTGCTTGTCTTGGGCTTTTTGAGACAGGGTCTCACTCTGTAGGGCAGCCCAGCCTACAGAGGTGATTTCGTGCTTCTAGAATTATTCTGGTGAATGTGAGAGCTGGAAATGGCCCCTGAAGGCTGAGGATGGTGTGGCATCTAGACTCTGATTGCTGACTGACTGGCAATGGACCATGGGAAGATCATGTTAGACAGTGGACGTTGGGTGTGCTGGTGTGTCACCTGTAAATACAGCTGATGCTGGCATGTACTTTCACAGGGTGGTTTTGAGCATTAGATGTATTGAACTAGTTTGAGGCACTTAAAACAGTGCCTGCTACCTACGAGCACTACTGGTACTAAGTCAACCAATATCATTTTATAATAACTGCAGTTACTATTATTGTTGGCAACTGAGAACTTACTCATGATTTTCAGATTATGTGAAAAGCAGGAAGGGCATATTAATTCAGAGCATGTGCTGGCATACAGAGAATGCCCTTCTGGGGAACATGGGACGAGGTTCTGCCTCCTCTGTTATTTAGCTGGCAGAAAGATGCAACCGTAACTTCTCTTTCTTTTTGTTTTTTGAGACAGGGTTTCTCTGTGTAGTGCTGGTTGTCCTGGATCTCAGTCTATAGACCAGGCTGGCCTCAAACCCACTGAGATCTACCTGCCTCTGTGTCCTGAGTGCTAGGATTAAAGGCATGTGCCACCTCGGCTCAGCACAGCTTTATGTCTCGCAGTCTGTTTTGATATTTTCTAAGTTCAGATCATCGGATCTGCCCTACAATCCTCAAGATTGTGGGACGTCTACATGAGACCAGTCAAGGGGAAACATCAGGTACAGACTGACCTTATTTCAGCCTCTTCTGCAGTGGTCAGGGTCCCACAAGTCTAAACCTCTCTGTAGCCTTGGGGGTGCCTTGGGTCATCCAGCCCCTACACTTCCCTGAAGAGGACATCAGCCAACACTAATAGAGTCCCCTGTGTCTTCCCTGCCTTCACGTCTGAGTCCATGGTCCCTCTCACCCAGTTCCCTGCATTGGCATTGACCTAGCTTGGTCCTGAGATAATGATTAAGAGATGGCGACCTTGCCCTTTGGCCAAGCCCACACTTCCTTCTTGGTCTTGACTCCTCCCTAAAGGCCAGCCCAGGGCTCCACAGGACCTCATTGTGTGGGTGGAGAGGGGAGGCCGCCTGCCTGTTCAGGAAAGGTGGCGCCACCACCTCAGGGAGGCCCAGGTCCTAGTCAGCAGCTCACTCAAACTCCACATGTCAGCACATTCCTGCGGAGGCCTCGGGAGTGACAGGAAACGGTACCCACAAGAATCAAGCTCACCCACGAACAATGGAGAACCTGCCCAGAGCCTGTCTCCTCTCTGACTCCTAAAGGAACCTCCACAAGCCCCTTGATCAAGGGCTCTGACAGCTGTCTGGCCTGGCCCTAAAGGATTCAAGAGGCCTTGTTACTCCGCCTTTCCTTCTTTATCAGTTTATTTCTAAGTTTTTGGAAACAGGTTCTCCTGTAGCTCAGACCAGCCTTGATCTTTGTGTGTAGCTGACAACGGCCTCCTTAAATCCCAGCTGCTGCTCTTTCTCCTTGCAGAGTGCTAGGGTTACTGGCACAGTATATGCAGTGTTGGGGAGGGACCTTGTGAGCGCCAGGTAAGCACTGCTAAGATAACTGAGCCATATCCCAAGCTCCACCCATATAGCCTCCTGTGGAGCACAGTACCAACCACCCAACCCCTCACCCCTCTCCCAGGGCTCTGTAGATGGAAGCCTGGGCTACAAAGATGATGCCTTGACTGGAGCTGGTGAGGGAGACCCTACATTCAGTTCCTAGGTGCTGTTCATTCTGTCTGTCTACTCCTCACACACCACCTCAGGGTCCTTGTGCTCCTCACACACCACCCCAGGGTCCCCGTGCTCCTCACACACCACCCCAGGGTCCCCGTGCTCCTCACACACCACCCCAGGGTCCCTGTGCTCTTTACACACCACCCCAGGGGTCCTGTGCTCTTTACATACCACCCCAGGTCCCCGTGCTCCTCACACACCACCCCAGGTCCCCGTGCTCCTCACACACCACCCCAGGGTCCCCGTGCTCCTCACACACCACCCCAGGGTCCCCGTGCTCCTCACACACCACCCCAGGTCCCCGTGCTCCTCACACACCACCCCAGGTCCCCGTGCTCCTCACACACCACCCCAGGTCCCCGTGCTCCTCACACACCACCCCAGGGTCCCTGTGCTCTTTACACACCACCCCAGGGTCCCTGTGCTCCTTACACACCACCCCAGGTCCCTGAGTGGAGTAGGATGAAGCCATGAACTCACATTTCAGGTGTTGCGTACTCTGGTGACCTCATCCTCATGCCTTCCTTAAGTCGGCTGCAGAAATCTTCATCCATCTGTACTCCTGGGTAAGGAGAACCCCCTGCAGGGATGGTGTGAAAAAACACATGCAAGGTAAGGTTTCTGGTACAAAAGACCGTGTGTGTGTGTGTGTGTGTGTGTGTGTGTGTGTGTGTGTGTGTGTGTTGGTGGTGGTGGTGCACACTTTAAATTCTAGTACTTGGGAGGTAGAGGCAGATGGATCTCTGTGAGTTTAAGGCCAGCCAGGACTACAAAGTGAGACCTTGTCACAAACAAACAAACAAACCACCCCAAAGACCATGAAGGTCAATTCAGATTTTCCTCATTTCTTCAAAGTGATGTTTTAGCCTATAGTACATGCCTATAATCCCAGTTCTTGGGAGGGAGGCTGAGGCAGGAGAATTGTCAGTTGGAGGCCAGTTTGGGCTATCTAGTGACACCCTATCTCACAAACCCCAAAATAAATATATAGTCATGTTTTAGTGATAGATTTCCAGTGACTGAGGTGAACCTCCACACAGAGAGGTGTCTGGCAGGCCCTTCCTGAGGGCACATCCTTGGCTGATTCTTGGCCATCCCTGTGGCTACATTGCCCATTTGGTCAGGGAAGGGGCAATCTGAAGTCTTCCTGCCCCGGCTCCACAGACAACTCTAAAAACATCGAATCCTTAGACACTTGTGGCTCGGGTTATTAACCTGTCTTTGGAAAACCAATGGACTTGGGCGAGGCTACTGGTGGACCACTCCAACCTCTCAGAAAATGGCCTTCATTTGGAGGCTTTGGGAATGAGGGATTATAACAAGTCTAAAGGATAGGGAACCCGAGGCCTCCAGGGCAAGGCTGACTAGGGTGGATGGATGGAGGCTGCTCCTAGTCCAGAGTCTGCAGAGCTGAGGGTACCGTACTGGGCCCTAGGCTGTCTTTGCCAGCCTGTATCTAACAGCACCTATACCCAACCTCTGCAGCTAGCTTGGGCTATGTAGGGTGGGCCAGGCATTGCAGAGTGCTCTGCTTAACCCCGAGGCTGAGGCCACCCACCCCAGCCTGTGCTTGTCTGCACTTTCTAGTGATCACTGCTGGTAGGAAGCAGCTGGGAGACACTCAGGCTTGGCTGCAAGGCCACTGCAGCCATGAGCTGCTTTCTAGGAGTGGAAGCAAGAGGTGCCTGCCATCGAGACCAGGGGAGGGTCGTCACACACCGCAGGAGCCTGAGGGTGCTACTGAGTGCATCTGAGTGCACTTTATTTGCTGTGAAAGACTTTTTTTTTCCCCAAAGCCTGAAGATTCTTGGCTAATTCTCATACTTGGGAGATCTCATACCATCCCTGTGTGAGTGGGTGTACGTTCTGTGCACATCTGTAGGAATGAGGCTTTGAAGACGGTTTTTAGAAACCCAGAGTAGATGGGCTGGGGCTCTTGTAAAGGACCTGAGGTCAATTTCTAGCCCCACACCCATCTGGTTCCAGAGGATCTGATGCCCTCTCCTGGCCTCCTCAGGCACTGCATGCACATAGTGCACACACATAACATATAGGTACAACACACATACACATAAAAATAAATAAATAAATAAACCCATAGTGGATAGTGCTGAACAAACCTAGCTAGCAAAAAACCTAATCAGAACTTTTTATAGCTTGTCTGCATAAACTAGTGTGCAAAGCCATGGCGGGTATTAGAATCAAAGGCATCAGGTCAACACCACCTGCTTCTAACAAAGCCTTCTACTGTCCAGCTGTGTATGCCAAGGCCTTTCCTGAGAAGAAATCCTGAGGGAGTGGATGTCTGGAGGAAAGGGGTAAAGACATGAGAGCTGAACTGGAGGACAGACAGCTCTGTCTAAATTTTCTGCCGCCTGACTTTATAATGATGTAAACACTTTCTATAATAGTGGGTATGTGTACATCCATCACCTGTATCTAACAGCACCTAACAGAGACAATCCTCTGCAGCTAGCCTGGGCTACATAGGGTGGGCCAGGCTTTGCAGGATGTTCTGCTTAGCCCTGAGGCCAAAGCCACCCAAGCCTGTGTTTGTCTGAACTTTCTAGTGATCACTGCTGGTAGGAAGCAGCTGGGGGACACTCAAGGCTTGGCACTGTGTCCCTGCAAGGCCAATGTTAGACACGCCACCTGGGTTTGCAATGGTTCAAGTGCTGACCTCAGAGTTGGGTGTGTCCATAGGGTGCTCTGCACAGGACAAAGACATTTGTTTTTGGGTCGTCCTAACCTCGCCCTCCCTCCTCCACACTTACCTAAGGAGAAAATCTCCCAGAGCAACACTCCATAGGACCACACGTCACTCTTGGTGCTATAGATCTTGTCAAAGATGGATTCGGGAGCCATCCATTTCAGGGGAAGTCGAGTCTGGAAGAGGGCAAGGGACCTTGAGCGTGAAAACAAAGCAATGTCCACACCCAGGGCTCAGGGGTTCCCTTCCACTTAGCACGTATGTGGAAGCAGAATAGCTATGATTTCTAAACCCACAGAGCACGTGGCGGGTTACCAAGAGGGAGCCCTAGTGGCTACCCAGTCTCTGGGAACCAGGTGTGGCAGGTAGACTTCTCTAGTGCACTCAGCAGGTCCTTGTTCCATGGATATTAAGCTGTGTTCTCATGGTCCCCTCCCCACCAACATAGGGACATGAAGGGCTTAGTAAAGTGGTCTGAATTAGGAAACACCCTGAAGACTGATAGCAATTCCTATGATTTTTTTTTTTTCTAAGAAGGGGGATTTTGAAAGACATGCCTATGTAAAAAGATGGGATGGTAAGTCTTGAACTGGGGGCTAGATGTGGCTCAGGAGTGGAATGTGTGCTTGATATGTATGAGGTCCTGGCTTCAGCCTCCATTCAATCTTCCACATCCCTTGGAAAGAAGAAAGATTAGGTTGTGTTGAAGTGTTTTCCATTTAGGACAATGTACAGCTGGCTGGCTCTCAAGCATGCAGACCAGTCCTCCTCTTTCAGATAGCAGGGACCACAGTGGGTTAGCTGGGAGTTGAGCTGGGAGAGTTAGTAAGATAGCCGGGACAGGGGACAGTGGAGGGACAGACTGTAGAGAAACCAAGAGTCCTGGTCAGCGAAGAGGGCCATCCTGAAATGCAGGCAGAACCATCCCTGCAGGCCAGCGGCCTCCAAAAGCCAGCCTGTCTTCCTCTTAGAAAAAAGGGACTAGGGACTGGAGAGGTGGCTCAGCAGTCAAGAGCACTGGCTGCTCTTCCAGAGGGCCTGGATTCCGTTCCCAGCGCCCACAGGGTACCTCACTATCATCTGTACCTCTAGTCCCAGGGGAGCTGGTGCCCTCTTCTGGACTCCTCAGGCACTGCATGAATGTGGTGCACAGACCTACATTCAGGTAAACCACCCATATTTACAAACTAAAAATAAAATAAAAAACAACAACAACAACAAAAAGAGTGACTAAGAAGGAATTCTGAAAGTGTGATGCTGGGCAGTCGTGGCGCACGCCTATAATCCCAGCACTCGGGAAGCAGAGGCAGGTGGATCTCTGTGAGTTTGAGGCTAGCCTGAGTGAGCTACAGAGCTAGTCTAGGACAGGCTCCAAAAAGCTACAGAGAAACCCTGTCTCGAAAAACAAAAAACAAACAACAACAACAACAACAAAAGTATGGTCTGGGGTCTACATAACATGGCCCAGAAGCTTGTTGAAAATGCAGATTCCAAGGATTCTCCCTGCCCCCTACCCCCAGACTTTCTGCATCAAGGGATGTGGGGTGAGGAGAGCAAGCTGTGATTTGGAAAGGCCGCTAGGTGATGTGTGGATTTCCTACAGCCTGAGAGCCTCTGCTGCAGGGCAATCCAGAGAGCCCAGGCATCAGCTGAGGCCCTCCTGGCAGAGGCCAGACAAGAGAGGACACCAGAGGTCACCTGGGAAGTGACAAGTAACAGCATGTTCTAACAAACGGAGAAGAGAGCCCGCCTGGGCCAGAGGAGAGATAGCCCCCTGAAAGGCATCCCTGGAGGAAAGCCACTTCCTCCCTTCAAGACAGAGTGTGCCCTCCCCCCACTTCCCCGGAGGTACAGCCACCTGCTGAATCAATCATTTGGGTTTATCTGAGGGGAAGAGGTCACACTGTTCTTTCCAGTGTGACATGGAACTCCCCTAGGGGAGGCAGGCAAGGACTGGTGTGGTCTCTGCAGGGCCCAGCATGCTGCTGAGGCTAACAAGCCTCATGAGGTCCTGCTCTAAGGCCAGGTCCCCAACTGGGCTTCAGAGACAGACAGACAGACAGACAGACAGACAGACAGACAGTCAGAAGGTTCTACCACAAGCATTCTCTGGTACACAGCTCTTCTGGACCACCTGTTTTCATAGAACCCCATGAGAGTTTCGGGAGGATGGGCGCCTGGCAAGTGTACCTCTCTACAAGGGCTTCAGAAGTCTGTGGTCTAAAAAGGATGGGGTAGAAATGAAATAGCCATGCAGCTGACTCACATCTCCTTTTCTCACATAGTCAGGGTTCTTATAAATATCCCGGGCCAGGCCAAAATCACAGATCTTCACAACATTGTTCTCAGACAAAAGGATGTTCCGAGCTGCCAGGTCCCGATGGATGCACTGTAATAAAACAGTTACAGAGTGAACCCACTTCCGCAATCCAACTGCTTCATTCCCTCTGTCCACTCTGGGTCCTGATTCTTTTCTTAAAAAAAGTGTGTGTGTGTATGTGTGTGTGTGGTGTGTGTGTGTGTATGTGTGTGTATGTGTGTGTGTGTATGTGTGTGTATGTGTGTGTGTGTGTATGTGTGTGTATGTGTGTGTGTGTGTATGTGTGTGTGTGTATGTGTGTGTGTATGTGTGTGTGTGTGTGTATGTGTATGTGTGTGTGTGTGTGTGTATGTGTGTGTGTGTATGTGTGTGTTGTGTGTATGTGTGTGTGTATGTGTGTGTGTGTGTATGTGTATGTGTGTGTGTATGTGTGTTGTATGTGTGTGTGTGTGTATGTGTGTGTGTATGTGTGTGTGTGTGTGTATGTGTGTGTGTATGTATGTGTGTGTGTGTGTATGTGTATGTGTGTGTGTATGTATGTGTGTGTATGTGTGTGTGTATGTGTGTGTGTGTGTGTATGTGTATGTGTGTGTGTGTATGTGTGTGTGTGTGTGTATGTGTGTGTGGTGTGTGTATGTGTATGTTGTGTGTGTGTATGTGTGTGTGTTGTGTGTATTGTGTGTGATGTGTGTGTGTGTGTGCTGTGTGTGTGTGTGTGTGTGTGTATGTGTGTGTATGGTGTGCTGTGTGTACTATGTGGTGTTGTGTGGTAGTGTGTATGTGTTTGTGTGTATGGTGTGGTGTTGTGTGCTGTGTGTGTGTGTGTCTTGCTGCCCAATACTTAGTGTAAGCAGCAATACATGCTATGGCAATAACTTTGTGGAAGTCAGTTCTCTCCTCCGGCCACGTGAGTTCCTAGGACTGAATTTAGGTCACCAAGTCTGGCAGCGAGGTCCTTTGCCCTCTCGCTGGCCCCAGGATCGTCATCCTTAATTCTAAGCTCCATTTCACAGGTGGGAAAAGAAGACACTCTCAGCACACACCCAGTTCCCATAAACACAGCACACTTCTGCGTAAGTAGAGAGTCCAGGAGGCCCAAAAGATAAGTTCTAACTCAGCCAGGCTCCTGTTCTGTGGAGAGTGTGCTGGTCAACACACCGACAGCCTGAATTACACCAGTAAGTGAGACTTCCCCACAACCTTACATCATACCTTTGGGAGCTTTGGATCGGTGTGATTTATTTTGTTTGTTTGCTGATGCTGTCTTTAAGACAGACTCCTGAGCCAGGTGAGTAATCGGGGGCAGAGGCAGGCAAATCTCATGAGTTCAAGGCCAGCCTGGTCTACAAAGCAAGTTTCAGGACAGCCAAGGCTACATAGTGAGACCCTGTCTCAAAAAATCAAATCAAATCAAAACAAAACAAAACAAAAAAGCAGAATCCTGCCATGTAATGACAGGCAGAACTCACCTGGGTTGACATGTAAGCAGGGATCCTCCTGCCTCAGCCTCCTGCATGCTGCAACAGCCACAGCTCAACTTGAGCTGAAGATTTTGGGGAAGCCCTGTGTGAGTGTACTGAGACAGTCCTTGTAAAGCCTGGGCAGTCTGGAAATGTGACAGAGGGCTGCTAGGAGATGGTGCTGGGTTTGTGTAGTCCAAACACCCAGGAAGCTCTTCTGCCCTTAAATTAAATTCTATCCACAAGGACCGAAGACTACCATCTCTTCACATGTGAGCAAATGCAGGCCATTGTGGTATGTCTACTGTACAGTTAAGAGCATAAGTATAAACAAATAATAGAAAAATAGATTTACCACAGAGGCGTGTGTGTGTGTGTGTGTGTGTGTGTGTGTGTGTGTGTGTGTGTGTGTGTGTGTGTGTGTGTGTGTGTGTGTGTGTGTGTGTATTCAGGCCTCACAAGACAAAATGTAGAAGAATGAATTTTCAAAGTTTTTACCATAAAGTTATGAAATATTTCACCTGATTTAAACTAACATATGTAATTTGTATGTTTTTATGCAGCAGTTAAATCAAAGTAAAGGTAGGGAGTAGTGGGGAAGAAAAATGGAAGGCAAATGTGTGTGTTCTCTTCCAAGCAGGTTCTAAGTTTAATAACACAGATAAAAATAAAATATAAAATGTAAAGCAAAAACTTTTGAAAAACTCAAAACCTCTCTTTATCTCTGATTAAGAAAATTAAAGAAAGCAGAAAAACTATAAAGAGATGAGCTGACCTTTCTGGAGGACAGAAACTCCATGCCTCTGGCCACTTGGAAACTGTAGGAAATCAGGTCTTCCATGGTGAGGGGCTGCTTGGAGATCTCACTGCAATCTACCAATCATTCAAATCTTGTAAAGACTCTCTCAACTGCACCAAACCCCAGTTTATTGAGACAATATTCAGGAAACATAAAACAAACCATCAAAGGCACCAGAGTCCATTGGCAAGAGAATTTGAGTCTCAACATGAACCTCAGAGATTTTTTTCCAGGTCATGGGGGTGGGGGTGGGGGTGAAGGGTCGGGAGATGGGAGTTAGGTGGGAATGGGTGACTTGGTAAGACGGAAGGTCCCAAGCAGAGAGACGGGGACAGTTCTTGTCATAACTAGCAACGCTGTAAATAATCTTTATTCAAATCTTGTCTCCCTAGGACATTACCCTCATTCCCAGGATGTTTATTAGGGGGATGAATAAGGAGAAAATGTGTGAGATGTCCAGTATGTTGTAGAAAACGCCCTAGACTGGAGGCCAGGAAGGAATGAATACCTACCGTCATCTTCTTCTGCTTCGCTCACGCTTTTGTCCTCCTGAAAGCCCGAGCTGGCGAAACTCTCGCTGCTGTTGACACTGTCTAGTCGAGGCTTCTGGTCCTGCTCCAGGCCTGGCTCTAGGTTTTCTTTCTTGGGCTCCATATGCAAGGCTGCATCCTTAGAAGAATACAAAACACAGAAGTGAAAAGGCCCAACACGGATTGCAGGCGCCACAGCCCGGGGTGGTGGACTAGGCGCTGAGTATTGCCCAGGTTGTAGACTCTCTTGGACCCTTGCTTGGGCTCCTGGAGAACACCTTAAGTCAACTGAATGAGACTCCTAGCAGCTGATAAATACTGAGCACTTAGTTAGTGTGACTATTGGATGCTTTCTCAATTTTCCCAAGAGTTTATGTTGTGAAAAAATTTTATGTTTTTTTTTTAAAGAGATTTTTTTAAAAATTTATGTGTATGTGTCTGTGTATGCAAACATCCATTCAGGTGTCCACAGAAGCAGGTTGTGAGCCATCTTAATGTAGGTGCTGGGAACTGAACTCCGGTTCTCTGCAAGAGAGTGTGCTCTTAACTGTTCAGTCATCTCTCCCGCCTGGTCTCCAAAGTGAGATCCAGGAAAGGCACAAAGCTACACAGAGAAACCCTGTCTCGAAAAACCAACCCACCAACCAACCAAACAAACAATGTGTTTGGGATGGAAAGATGGCTCAGAGGTTAAGAGCACTGACTGCTGTTCCAGAGGTCCTGAGTTCAATTCCCAGCAACCACATGATGGCTCACAACCACCTGTAATGAGATCTGGTGCCCTCTTCTGTATACATATATTATATTTATAATAAATAAATAAATAAATAAAAATAAAAAAAAAATGAGGTTCAGGGGCATAGCAGCACTTGCATTAACCAGCCTGCTCCATTGCCCAGAGTTTTCCACTAGAGGGCACAGTGGAGCAAGCAGACGATCAGGCAAACGATAGGAAGGATCACCTAGGGTCCAGCAAGCAAAGAGCCTACCCTGGGAGCTCACCCACCCAAGCTTTCCCTCCTGTCAGGTCTTGCTGTCTCAGCTCTTCCCAAATTCTGTCTGGGATTTCAGGACTGGAGGGAATTCACTCAGCCCAGACACCTCAGGCAAGAAAACAAACAAACAAACCCCCCCCCCCCAAAAAAAAAAACCAAAACAACCAAATAGTCAAAGAGAACATCATTTTTCTCTCCATGAGGACGTTAGCCTCACTCAGATGGACAAGAATTTTATTTTCTGGAAACTAACTGCCTCCTCCCTCACACCTCCCAGAAGCCAAACCTGGAAGTTGTCCCCAAGTCACCTAACCCTTCATCTGACCCTAATCAACGGTATATATTCAGTTAATTTAGTGGGCTTTGGGGATTCTGGCAGAATAGTGGATTTATTACAAAGCATATTTAAGAATCTTGATGAATTTGGGGAATAGAACCTACTTTCAATTTTGTCTTTTAGGCTGCTTCTTCTCTCTCTCTCTCTCTCTCTCTCTCTCTCTCTCTCTCTTTCTCTCTCTCGATTCCAAATGTGACAGACAGTCATGAGTTTTCCACAAAGCACAGCTTCACCAAGTTCCACGGGGAGGCAAATCATTAAATATAGCCCCCAAAGGAAGCGAGCTCTTCCAAACAAAAGACACACAAACCCAAACGTTCGTTCCATCCACACTGAGAGATGGGAGGGAGGGCCAGATCACATTGTGATTTCCAACTGTCCAATTCAGACAGACTGAAAACCAGATGCAAGGAGGAGCGTGCAAGCCCAGGTTGGCAAGAGTCCGACATCCTTTGCTTCATTCCTTTGTGTGTAATGACACAGTCAGGCCGCACCTCATATCAGGATTTCTCAAAACCAAGAAGGAAGCAGACCAAAAAAAAAAAAAAAAACCTCCAAGATGGTGGGGGAATTTTGTATGTTCCGGTTTTGTTTTGTTGCCCAGGTTGGCCTCAAACTTCTTTCTGATCCTGCTGTCTCCACCATTATCTACTGAGGGGTGTTTGAGTCCCAGGAACTTGTGTACATAGCTCAGACCCCAGGAAAGCAGAGACCTCCAAATTCTCATTCTTCCTATCCCATTGACACCACACTTTGGGAGCCTTGTGTAAGCACTTTCCCCGACCTCAAAGGGGCCATGTTCATCAGTGGAAGACAGATGAGAGTCTATAAAGGAAGGAGAGAGAGGCTGGACAATACACACAGCCCAGACTAGAGTGTGTTCTGCAACACAGTGGGGTGACTATAGGTCACTACATTTTATTTGTTCTTTTTTTTTTTTTTTTTTTTTTGGTTTTTCAAGACAGGGTTTCTCTGTGTAGCTTTTGAAACCTGTCCTGGAACTCACTTTGTAGACCAGGCTGGCCTCAAACACACAGAGATTCACCTGCCTCTGCCTCCTGAGTGCTGGGATAAAAGGTGTGCACCACCATCGCCAGGCTCTTTTTAAAAATTTTATTGTTTTTGTGTATCTATGTGTGTGCCTGCTTGTGTGCATGTGTACTACATGCATGTGCATACAGGTATCCACAGAGGCCAGAAGAGGGCAACCAGTCTCCTGGACCTGGAGCTACAGGTGGTTGTGAGTTGCCCAGTGTGGGTGCTGGGAACTGAACCCAGGTCCCTTGAAAGGGCAAGAAGCACTCTTAAATACTGGGCCACCTCCCAGCACACACACACCCCACACACACACAATAAGTTTTTATGTATTTTATAAGGAACTAGAAGAGAGGAGTTTGAAAGTTTCCAAAGTACTGGATTTAGTTACTTCCCACTCTAGACATGTCCTGAACCATACCATACCCCATAAATACCCAGTTATTATGCTCACCTTGCCATAAGGACTTTGCTTGGGATGGACTGCCCAGATGATAGGGCATATTTCTGTGAGAATCCATGAGAGCCAGCGCAATCCTCTACCCCTAAATTCTGAGAAGTGGTAGCAGCATGGCCGCTAATGGGGAAGCATCAGACTAGGCACTTTAGCAGAATTAAGCTGAGCCATCTTCTCTGTTCATTTTCATTTTTTGAGACAGGGTTTCTCTGTGTAACCCTGGCTGTCCTGGAACTCACTCTGTAGACCAGGCTGGCCTTGAACTCACAGAGATCCACCTGCCTCTGCCTCCCGAGTGCTGGGATTAAAGGCATGCACCACCACCGCCAGGCCTGAGCTGCCTTTTCTATCAACAGTATTGAGAGATGCACAGTGGTATCCCCTGTTGCAGATGATGAAAGGAGGCTCAGAAAGGTTGAGCTGTCTGACCCTCAGACCCTAGCTTTTTCTCCTTGCCAAACAGGGCTAACTTCATCAGGAACTGTTAAGATATAAGGAAGAAGATTCTAACTTGAGATTGTTTTTAAAGCCAATCTCTTCTTCGTAATCCAGACATCATGTGTGGAATATATCTGTAAATCCAGGGCTGGAGAGGCAGCTCAGCAGTTAGGAGCACTGGCTGCTCTTTCAGAGGACCGGAGTTCAATTCCTAGCATCCACATAATAGCTCACAACCATCTGTAACTCCAAGGAATCCAATGCCCTCTTCTGGCCTCTGCAGGCACTAGACACACATGCAATGCACATACGTATGTGTGGGCAAAGCACTCATAAACATAAAACAAAAATAAATTAATCTTTGTAAAGGCATCTTGTTTCCATTGTCAGTATTGATAGGAAAAAGATTTTTACAACATCCACTCCATAGAATTCCTAAAAGAGAAACCGGTCCCTCAAGCTTTCATGCTTAGTTTATTGTCTGTTCCAGAGGAACTAGAAAAGGTATGGTGTCAGACCAAGGACATAGTCAAAAGCCCTTTCAATGTGTTCCCAAGCTAAACCTTCAACTTTTTGGCTCTCACACTCATATGAAAAAATGTCCAAAATGAGAAAACTAATCACACTGTTTATTTATCCGAAAATATTTGTTGAGCAGCCACTGTAAGCCGACCCTACTCCAGTGAGGCTTTTGAGTTTATCTGGTTATTATTAAAAAATGATTCCGTCTTATAAAGTACTATATCCATATCTACCACAATGTTAAGTCCACACACCTTTGACCCACTTCCAGGGCTCTGTCCTACAGAAAACTTTGCATACGTGCACCCTCACACTCAGGTTGTCTATTATAGCTTTATTTATAATAGTAAAACAAAACAAAACAAAACAAAAACCACCCTGGGGCTGGGGCAGCAGTTTGTTCTGTGAAGTGCTTACCATACTGTCATGGGGACCTGAGTTTGAGTCCCCAAAGCTCTAGACCACAGAGAGATCCTGTCTCATGGTAGACAGTGACATGAAGTCACAACATGCCCACATGGTTGGGCTAGCCCAGCGGACCGCCTAGTTATTTCCGGTTCAAAATAGCCATTTCCGGGTCAAAACATCTTGCGTGACTAGGACTCCATGGCTTTACATGGTTGTGTAAAGCGTGCGCAGCCATGTAATCTACGCTAATGCTTAGAGTAGCCACATGCGTTCCTGTACGCATGCGCGACTCACTCTAAAAAGCCGGCGCCATTTTTGCACCGGTCTCTTCTCCTCTTCTCTTCTCCCCTACTTCTCTTGACCACGTGTGTGTTTCCCACAGGCCTGTCACGTCTCTTTTCTATCCTGTATTAATAAACAGCTCTTCTGTGGATTTGTCGTGTTTCAGGACATTTCCTTGAAGGGAAAGAGCGCCAAAATAACTAACAGATCCTGAGGAATGACCCCTCGTGTTATCCTCTGGCCTGCACACCCACGTGCGCATGCACACACACACACACACACACACACACACACACACACACACACACAACTGAAGGCTATTCATGTCACAAGAAACCCGTTAGTCTATTAAAAGGAGCAAAAAGAAGGCTGGAGAGCTGAGGGTAAGTGGTGACAAGCACTTCTCACCCTTGCAGAGGGCCCGAATTTAATTCCCAGAACTCACATCAAATAAAAAATCAATGAAGCTTTTTAAAAACAGGAATGAAAAGAATTCCTGATATTAAGGGGGGGGGATTAAACAATTAGCATGTGTGTGTGTGTGTGAGAGTGTGTGTGTGTGAGTGTGTGTGTGAGAGTGTGTGTGTGAGTGTGTGTGTGAGTGTGTGTGTGAGTGTGTGTGTGAGTGTGTGTGAGAGTGTTGTGTGAGTGTGTGTGTGAGTGTGTGTGTGTGAGTGTGTGTGTGAGTGTGTGTGTGAGTGTGTGTGAGAGTGTGTGTGTGTGAGTGTGAGTGAGAGTGTGTGTGTGAGTGAGAGTGTGTGTGTGAGTGTGAGTGAGAGTGTGTGTGAGTGTGAGTGAGAGTGTGTGTGAGTGTGAGTGAGAGTGTGTGAGTGTGAGTGAGAGAGTGTGTGTGAGTGTGAGTGAGAGTGTGTGTGAGTGAGAGTGTGTGTGTGTGAGTGTGAGAGTGTGTATGTGTGAGAGAGAGTGTGAGAGTGTGTGTGTGAGTGTGTGTGTGAGAGTGTGTGTGTGAGTGTGTGTGTGTGTGTGTGTGTGTGTGTGTGAGTGTGTGTACCATGAAAATCAGAGGACAATTGCAAGAGCCTGTCCTTCCTCACATGGGCCCCAGGGCTGGAACTCAAGTCATCAGGCTTAGCAGCAAGCTCCTTACTCACTGAGCCACTGCGCCAGCCCTCAGTGAGTGTGAGTGCTCATGGAGAGGTCTGAAAGCTAAGACTGTCGACCGGCCGCTTCAAGTCACTTGCGCTTTTCACTCTAGAACCTCAGACTCCTTACGTCACTTTTTTTTTTTTTAAGATTTATTTATTATGTATACAATGTTCTGCCTGTATGTATCCCTGCCTGCCAGAAGAGGGCACCAGATCTCATTACAGATGGTTGTGAGCCACCATGTGGTTGCTGGGAATTGAACTCAGGACCTCTGGAAGAGCAGTCAGTGTTCTTAACCTCTTAGCCATCTCTCCAGCCCATGTCACTTTTTATTATTATTATTATTATTATTATTATTATTATTATTATTTGCCTTTTGCCTTTTGGTGCTGAAGGCTTTGCATGTGCTAGAGACAGGCTCTGCCACTGTGCTGTAACCACCTCCATGCACAAACGTGCAACACACACACACACACACGCACGCACGCACACACACACACACACACGCACGCACGCACGCGCTCACACACCTCTACTTGGATCTCCATACTCTAAGTCATACTGTTGGAATATTTTACAGCAGCACTTTTTAGTGTTTTCAACACACGTGAAATTATGAATAACAGGAGCAACGACAGGAGAAACTGAGTTTAGACTATCAGTTTTGGGTCTGAGAAGACCGGTTATTGCCAAGAATGAAGTTAAAGTTGAGAGGGCAGTTACAAGCACTTGCTACTCATGCAGAGAACCTGGGTTCGATTCCCAGCGCCCACTTGCTAACTCCATTCCAGGGATCTGGCTGGTGCCTTTTTCTGGCCTCTACAGACACCAGGCACAAATACCATACAAAAAAGAAAAAGAAAGAAAAAGGAAAAAGGTGATTAATATGAATCGTTGTTGCCTGAGATAACCCTTGAATTCTAGGCATGAGGAGCCTATGAAGAGAATAACACATTTTGAGGGATTTATAGAGGCAGCTGTCCTGACATTGCAGAGCGCCCCCACTTCCTCCCTGGAGACGCTCTAGAAAGGGGAACGTGTGGGTGGACCCCCTGCCTGGGAGAAGAGGGGAGGTATGGGTGGACCCCCTGCCTGAAAGGTTCTTGCCTCACCTGTGTCTGCTGGAAGGGAAGCCTCTGGAGGTCATGAGGTGGCCATCTCTGAGTCAGCACATTGTTGAGTACAGCCAGGCCCACCAAAAGGAACTTGTCCAGTGACTAACCCCACCAACACAGCCGGCCTCTCCACAATGCAAAGGATGTTGGCTCAGGAGGGTAGGAAGGATGAAAAACAGTCTGGCCTTTTGCAGAATGTGGGGAAGCTAATGAAGCCACCCCGGTGAGCAATGACCAACAAGGAGGGCAGGAATGCCGCCTTCAGGGCGGAAGCAGCCCCATTGTCCAGTACCTGACTCTTCCTTGCTTCTCACAGAGGGGGCCACAGCTAGTGAGTACAAAGCCCTGATGACGGAACTCAAGATCTTGACTCACATCGGCCATCATCTGAATGTGGTGAACCTCCTGGGAGCCTGCACCAAGCAAGGAGGTAAAGAGAAAAGGGGGGCTGTGCACAAGCTAGAGGGGAGCTCTCAACTCACGCGCCCCCTCCCCTCGCCCCTGCTTTGGAAGAAAGTCACTCCCTTGTAGCTCTCCTTCTGCAGAGTCTAGGTCAAATGGCGCCTTGTTCCCTTAGGATGACTCGGGGGAGTGGGACTGGTTTGAGAGGCTACAGGCTCCCTGCAGCTTCGCTGCCACCACAACTGGTGAAATCTCAAGAGGAGGTGACATGGGAATCCACCAGAAGGGCCCCTCCCTTCCGATCAGCCATGAGGACAGGCCTTAGCCAGGGACAGGAACAGCAGCAGGGCTGTGCTGTGGACCGTTGGGCCCAAGCATGCCCTCACTGAGTTCTCTTCCTCTACGGCAAGGTTAGTACTTGAGTGTAGGTGTGAACAGATGTTACGTCATGAAGGTGCTGAGGAGTTGTACACAAAAGGTCTTCAGTTTCCCAACACAGAAGACAGGGGTAAGCAAAGGAGGCCCTAGTGAGCCAGGCAAGGTCCCATAGCTTCCAACCTTGAACGAGCCTTCTTTGAGCATCTGCCCCAGTGACCACACCTGTCTGCCTCAACACTGGACCTGTAAGATGTGGCCCCTGAGACTGAGCAGCTGGACCCAGCCAGGTCTGCTCTTTGGCGGGGAGACCCCAGCTCTTGAAGAACTTCCTTTCTGGGACTCTGAGGGACAAGGGGGTGCTATCAGAATTCAAAAGCCAGGAAAGTACTGATAGTAACGGAAAAACCACTTTACCGGAGGAGGGACAAGCTCCACCCTCGGTGAGGCTCCAAGACGCAGCAGGTACCTGCCTGGTACTGTCCTCACACAGGCCTGAGGAGTTTGTTGGTAAGGAGCTGCTAGGCTTCATGGGTCATACCTGCTTCGACCTGGAAGTAGTCCTGTGCTATTGGGGAACGGTACAATGGAGGCATCCATGGTACCACCTGAGACCTTCAATGCAGTGGGTAGAGAGCAAACAGCCTGTGTGCTCGGAATAAAATAGTCAGGATGGGGAAAAAAAGAAAGAAAATAATATTTTGTGGCATGACATTTAAATGTCTATGTTCATAAAACTTTATTGGAGCAGGGCCATGTTCTTGGTTACATTAACAAGGGCTGTTTCTATGCTACAGAGGCTGAATTGAGTATTTGATTCATGGCCTCCCAGTTACACTCTTAGGCCCTACACATATAAAAACAGGTTGGTCTGAGGTCTCTCGGGCTGACTAGAAGCTGTCACTTGGCTGCCTGACCTGGCATGGTTGAGCATGTGTCGTTGGGACCGCAGGGCCCCTGATGGTGATCGTGGAGTACTGCAGATATGGAAACCTGTCCAACTACCTCAAGAGCAAGCGGGACTTCTTCTTCCTCAACAAGGTAAGGCTTTGTCCTTCTGTGGCTGGGGCTCCTGGGTCCTGATTCCAGTCCATCACTGAGGGAAGTCAGAGCGGGACCCAGCAAGGACAGTGGAGGGACACTGCTCACTGGCTCACTCCCCCAGGCTTGCTCAGCTGCCTTTCTTTTTTGTTGTTGTTGTTGTTTTTTTGTTTTTTTGTTTTTGTTTTTTTGTTTTGTTTTGTTTTCTGAGACAGGGTTTCTCTGTGTAGCTTTGCGCCCTTCCTGGAACTCGCTTTGGAGACCAGGCTGGCCTTGAACTCACAGAGATCCACCTGCCTCTGCCTCCTGAGTGCTGGGATTAAAGGCATGCTCCACCACCGCCCGGCCCACCTGCCTAGGGATGGTAACAGCAACAAAGCCTCCCTGAAACCTATGTGGTGGAGATAACTCCTCAGTTCAAACTCTTCTTCTTAGGTGGCTCTAGCTGATGTTACATTGACACAAACTAGCCAGCACAGCACCCTAAAGGAGGAGCTGTTTTCAGTGGCAGCAGTTACTTTACCATATAGCCTGGCAAACAATTCTTTTTGGGAGATGAGAGTTGAGATAAGTCTCACTATGTAGCCCTGGCTGTCCTGGAACTCACTAGGTAGACCAGGCTAGCCTCGAACTTGTAGAGATCTGTAGTTGGAGTTTTTCTGCCTGACCCACAGTCAGGACAAATCTCTCTTACCCGCCAGTCCCACAGTTGCTCAGACCCAACCAAGAAAGCACACAGAAACTTACATTGCTTATAAACTGTATGGCCGTGGCAGGCTGCTTGTTATCTACCTTTTCTATCTTAAATTAACCCATTTCTGTTAGTCTATACTTTGTCACGTGGCTTGTGGCTTACTGGTGTCTTTATATGTTGCTTCTCATGGCAGCAGCTGGCGGTGTCTCTCTCCAACCTTCTACTTCCCAGAATTCTCTACTCTCTTGTCCTGCCTATACTTCCTGTCTGGCCACTTGCCAGTCAAAACTTTATTTACACAGAGCGATATCCACAGCAGAGATCCTTCTGCCTCTGCCTCCCAAGTGCTCTGTGTGTATATGCATGAACATATGTAGCTACAACTTACCCATGTGTGAAACCCAGGCGTTGACAGGCTTTGTCGTCTTCCTCAATTGCTTCTCCTCTTAGTTTTCAAGACAAGGTCTCTCCCTGAACCTGGAGCCAGGCTGGCAACCAGCAGGTGCTAGTGATCCTTTTGTCTCTGCCCCCCAGAGCACAAGGGTTACAGGTGTGCAAAGCCATGGCCGTGGGTTTTGTTTGGCTGGTTGGTTTTGTTTTTGAGACAGGGTTTCTCTGTGTAGCCCAGCTGTCCTGGAACTCAGTCTGTAGACCAGGCTGGCCTCAGACTCAGAAATCTGCCTCCCAAGTGCTGAGATTAAAGTCATACACCACCACTGCATGACTGTCCGTGCAGCTTCTGGCATGTTTTTTACATGCATGCCGGGGATTGGAACTTAGGTCCTCATGTTTTCGCAGCAACTGCTCTCACTCGAAGAGTCCCCCAGCCCTTCAATAAACCTGACCCACTAAATCACACTGTGCCATGTAATAAAAGGAACATCTGAGGGATTGGGAATGAAGCTCAGTGGTAGGAAAGTGGCCTGACTGGTGGCAGGCCCTAAGATTGATCCCCAAACCACACACACACACACACACACACACACACACACACACACACATGCACAAATACACACATGCACAAACACACACATGCACACACACGCACATGCACACACACGCACATGCACACACACGCACAAACACACATATGCACAAACACACACATGCACACACACGCACACACACACACACAAGAATACCTGGTCCAAGACTGGAGGACACACAGTCTCTAAAGCAGCATTGACTCTAAAGAAAAAAAACCATTCATTCCAACATGGTGGTGTGCTCTGCGGCACCTTGCCAGACCCCTCCCCAGGCTGAGGAAGTCCGGGAGACAATAAGTGACAGTGTTGGCCAGTCACTGGCGACCTCAGTGAGGAACACACTGGAGGCAAACTCTGCGGCTCCAGAACCAGACTGTCCAGGTTTAAATCCCACATCTCCTATCAGGAAACCAGGCCTTGAACAAGTTACTCAATCTCTCTGTTTCAGTTCCTGGTGTCTTAAGTGGCACTAATAATAGAACCCAGGATGGGATTGTTGGGAAAACGAAACCTTCCCTTGAGTGATTAGTTGTCACCCTTTTGTCATCTTGGGCACACTGGGATGTTGGAGGATGGATGTAGTTCAGTGGGAGAGTGCTTACCTAGCATGGGTGATCCCTCCTCTGCATTGGAAAGTCGGAGATAGAGACAGACACAGAGACAGTGGAATATAACTGGTCTACATGGTGGATGAACCTTCAGACTTCTAAGGGTGTGCTCATCTCTGCCATTAGGGAAGAGCATACATAAATCGAACCACAGGATACAGCCAGGTGTTGTGGTACATATCTGCAATCCTAACTACTCTGGGGGCCGAGGTGGGGGCACTGTGTGAGCCCAGTGTTTGAGATTAGCCTGGAAAATAGAGTGAGACCAGGGCTGGAGAGACGGCTCAGCAGACAAGAGGTCTTGCTGCTCTTCCAAAGTTCCGGAGTTCAGTTCTAAGTACCCACATCAGACAGCTCACAACTGTCTGTAACTCCAGATCCAGGGAAATTGATATCTCTGCTCTCTGGGGGTACCTGTGCTCAGATGCACATACCCAAACACACATATGTACACATAATTTAAATAAGTCTAGACATATATGGAGAGAGAGAGAGAGAGATCCTGTCACAAAAAAACAAAGCACTGGCCAGCTGGCCCATTTTATTTTTCTCACTGTGTTTCCCTGGCTGTCTAGGAACTCCTTGTGTAGACCAGGCTGTCCTAGAACTCATAGAGATCCGCCTGCCTCTGCCTCCAAGGTACTGGGATTAAAGGCGTGCGCCACCAAGCCCGACTATATTTCCCCACTTTTAACCAGGCTCTCCAGTAATTGGAATCTTAAAGTTATTTGGTGCTCTGAGGCTACATATGTAGCCAGAGAAGTCAGTAATGGCTGGCAAGATGGCTCAGCCTTAGGTAAAGATGCTTGCAGCCAAGCCTGATGAGCTGAGTTTGATCCCTGGAACCCACATGATCCTCTGACCTCCACATTCATACATGCACACAAACAAGCACAATAAAGATAGAACCATATAATAAAGAAATTGACTTGAAGACGTAGTAACCACAAAACGAAGATAGGAGAAAGACCTGACTCGGTTCACTCCCTGATTTAGAGCTTTTCCTGTGAACCCCACTAAATAAGGGGTGCAGTGGTGCCCTGAGCCGAAAGCAGCACTGATTCCTGTCAGTCCTGATGTCCTAGACTGGGTTCAGGAAGTGCTTAGCCCTCGGAACACCCCAGGGACTTGGCAGGATGTCTTTTTTTTTTTTTTTTTTCAAAAAATTGTTCTTTATAAAGAAGAGATGCTTTCTGGGCAGGGCTTGGCAGCATCACAGAATGAAATTTTGATCAGCTAATTTTTTCTAGCTCTTTAGTTTCTCTGTATAGTGAGGGCAAGCCCAGGCTGAGCCTTTGGGGTTTGTGAAGTGTGCTGTTTCCTGACAGTCACAGTGGACTATGAGGACCCTAGCCTTCTGAACCTATGATGACAATAGACATGAGCCCTTAGGGGTCTCATCTGAGACGTGAGAATAGAAAGACCTTAGGATGACAGATCATTTTCCTATGGACAGCTCTGGGTTGTTCTCTTGACAAGGTTTATCCAAGCTTTAGCTGACTCTAAAAGTCCTGGAACAAAGAAGCCCTGGCTGGAGCAGAAATAACTTGTTTGTTCCTAGGCGATGTTAATCTTGCACCCAACATGTAGAGAGTGCAGAAAGATGAAACGGTCACCGGAAGTCAGACCACAGCGTACGTTTGCGCATCCCTACCTTTCAACATCTTCACAGCCACAGTCCGGCAGGTGGGAGATTTCTTAATGCCGAATGCAGATGCCTGAACCACTTTCCCAAAGGCCCCTCTCCCGAGCGATTTGCCTACAATAGAAGAAGTTTGTTTGTGAAGCCCACAGTGAGTCTGAGTCTTTTCCAGGAAGGAAATGCCGTATTGGATGTGTTATGCAAGGCCTGAATCTTTGAAGGGATTCTGCAATGGACTGACCCCAAAGGAGGCCAAGTGAGTGCATTTCTGGTGTCCCTTCCTCTGCCTCTGAGCCCCCCACCCCAACCCTGCCCCATCCTTCAATACTAGTCTAAGCTTCTAGAACATTCAAAGAAGGAAAGTGGCCATTTCCCCTTGCTATAGAGTCTTGCAGAAGGGAGGAAAATACCAAACTCAGGAAGTTTTTCTTTACTGTTTCATGACAAAGATGCTCCACACCCTCCTTCTTGCCACCAAGGTCATTCCTCTGCTGTCTACAAAAAGGATGAGACGTGGTGGCTGCTCTGGGTCAAACAATGCCTCATATCTTAAGAATAAACACTCGGTCATTTCTCAGACTTCCGTGCGGATCAGAGCATTCCCCGGTAGTTGTTATATGATTCTAAGACCATTACAAGCCCTGTGGTTTTCCCAACATGAGCCATCAAACACAGGTAGTAATTTGCTTCAACCCCAGAGAGATGATTGCCCAAAGCACTAAGAAAGCAATGTATCTTTTATGGTGCCCATTATGTTTTGATAGAGTGACTGATAATACACAGCTTTCTCCACTCTTGAATGAGCCAACTTGACTTGGAGAGGGAAGGACGCTGTCTGAATTATCAAGTGCCTGATATAAAGGAGGTCCTGTCCAGTTACAGCAGAATGGAGAGCCCTATTAGGTCTTTGGTGGACAGGAACTAGAGAGCCCTGTGGAGTGGGGATCAGGAGGCTGAGGCCCTTTAGGCAGAATATCCCCAGAATACGTCAGCCATCTTTTCTACTTAGGGTCCTCGACTGCGCAATAAGGAAGCTAAACAGAGCCATAAGAAACCGACTGTCCCCATTTGGTATGCTGAACAAAGAGTGAACCAAGAAAGTCAACTTTTTTCCAGCTCTTCTGGTGATGTGTCCTCAGGGGTGGGACAGGGTGGGGCAGGGTGGAGCAGGGCAGAAAGGATAGGACTATCAGAACACCATTGGTCAAAAGAAAATCCCACCTGTCTGAAGGTTAATTTAACTCTCTCTTCCATCCCAGTCTCCTTCCTCAGACTGCCCTGGTAATGAGCCTTCAGTTAATTAGCTTTCCTCCCCCCAAAGGATGGAGATACGAATATATATATATATATATTTCTTGTAAGCTTTATGACGAGGCATTGAAGTCTAAATCTTGCAACAGCTCCAAGGCTGTTGCCCTGCATGAGGCATCCAATTAGGATCTGGGCAGTTTTAGTGACAAGCGTCATCATAAGAACTGTCTCCTGGGACATACTCTGCTTAGTGGGGGTGAGCCAGATGACATAGTTTTCGAAAGCCAAACATGTACTGTTGGCAACTGCTAAACCTGATTCCTCCTAGAACAAGCAACAGGGGAAGAGACACAGTCCCTCACCCCGTCTTCAGGGAAAATGATCTGAACCAGAATGGACTCTTCAGTTAAAACAAGAGTAACCAGTGGTTCCCCAAAGTGCCAAGTGTCAAGGTTAGGTGGGGAAGAGTTCCTTAGGGGCCTCATGGCTTAAAAATAATACATCAAGAAAGAGAGAGAAAGAGACTCCTGTCTTTCTCCAGTGCCCACATTCCCTTCTGGGCTGTCACAAGGCATTCTGTGTTAAGAGTGTTTGGGGGCTCTGCCTCCATCAGTGGGTACAAGCTGGTGATCACGGGATGGTCACAGACCCATAAAATGACTTGAAGCTGTTGCAGGCTCTTAATCATCGTGCACACTGGAGTCTGGCTTCAGATCCCTGTTCCAGTTGACACTGAACTTGACCTAGCCTGATAGTTTCTTTCCCTGGAATTTTCAGTGTTGTCTGGAATGCCACACACTAACTAGTTCAGAGATGTGTTGGGTCACTGTCATACAACGCAGCAGTATGGAAGGACCTCGAAGAGGCCTAGCCCGTCTAGGAAGGAGGTGGGCATGAACTTGGCCCCCATTATGTTTTCAATATGAACGTCCTCCATAGATTTAAGTGTTGAGTAAGGGCTTCATCCAGAGCTGTGGTGTGGTTTGGGGTGGGGGTGAGGGGCTTCTTGGAACTTTAAGAGGTAGGCTAGGCTGGAGGGTGCAGGTCACTAGTAGAGGTTTCTTAGGGGTGTGTTATCCATGGCCCTTGTCTACCTGTGTCTCTGCTTCCTGTCTTCTGTGAAGTGATGGGTAGCCATGCCCACAGGCTTTTGCCACCATGATGGTAGGCTGAGTACAAGGCCAGGCCACTATGGATGGGACCTCCTGAAACCCTTCCTAAGTTTCTGTCAGCTACTCTGGCCTCTGTCACAAAAGCTAACCAACCAATGGCACCCCTCTTTGGCAATCAAGAGAGCTGGTCTTATTGGCTGTTGTATTGGCCCAGCTCCAGACTCCCTGTGTGCTTTCCCATGCACGACAACTTCCCCTGTATATCACTTGCTAATAGAAATAGACTACGATGTCAGACAGTATCCTGTACATTGTAGGCAGTGCATTCTCTCCCAGGATTAGTAAGAAATCGTGAAGGAGCCAAGAAGTTTTCTTTTCTTCCCAGTTTTAGCAGTTCTACTGACTAGCCAAGCTCTAACTGAACAGCCAAGTAGTGGAACTTCTGACTTGCCTCCTACAAGGCTGGGCATTGTAGCCAACAGAGAGAGTAGATGCCATTAAAACCACTCCTTGGTCTGTGTATTTCTTACATTTTTTTTTTTTTTTTTACCCCAATGTAACACTGCCTATCAAATCCTCGTTTTTTCTTCTCCACCAATTTAAATGCAACCTTGGTTACTTTCAGTTGCCAGCCATGATTTCAAATCACTTTGTCATTTTTTTGGCTAACAAGAACCAAGCAAGAAGTCTGGGGCCTCCTGGCTCCCACGTTAATCAGTGGAACACTCTTCCCCATCCTGTGGCCACACTGTGCGCTGAAAAGCTTAACACCCATTCTCACCAATCAGAGACCCTTAGATGGACAGCAGCCAAATCACAGCTGAGGCCCTCCACACAGTGAGGCACTCACCAAGAAAACCTAACAAGGAAAATTTTATGAAATGCGATTGTGTGAAGCCCTTGAGCCCAAGGGAATTCTTGAGTCGAGGGAACAGCCTAGGGGATGTGCTGTGGACTAAAGTGAGTAGGAATGAAGGCATGGAGTGGGGTGGGATAGGGGTCAGGAGTTGCCAGGGAGCTCTCATGTATCCTGTCCTAGAAGACGCATGTTTAATCCCAGCTAATGAGTTTGGAAAGCAGCATGGCCTGAGAACAGCTCCTGATTGTGGGGAAAATATGCTGTGTTCCCTGCCAAGGTCACAGAGGGCTCAACAAGCCTCTTTAAAACCCAGCCTCGCAGAAAGAATCCATCCAGTGTACTACCTACATTTAACTGCTCCATAGTCAGTAGACACCCCCATCCCCCCCCCCCCCCCCAACCAGTTGTTTCTGGCTCCCTCCAGTTTTTAGGTAACTTCCAAACTCCCCCCAACCCAAGCCAAACAGGACCTACACTGATACCTTCTCTCCCTGTAAGCCGAATCATTTCAAGACTTAACAGAAAAGCAAGAAAAACCGTTTCACACTCTGACACCACCACCCCAGTAGAGCTCGCCTGAGAAGAGAGGGGGGGGTCGCAATGCCAGCACAGCCAGCTCCCCTGCTCTGAGAGTGACAAGCTCTGAGAACACTGGGCTCACAATCTGTTTTCCTAGTTCCAGCCACTAATGACTCTGGCATACACAGGAGCGAGTGGAAAACTTTCAGAAGCCACGCTCCAAACATTTTGGGCAGGGGTAATTGAGGCTCTGATTGTTTTGTAGTGCCAAAGCTGGAGATGAATACGCATTGTGACGTCTGAGCCAGAGGAACCGGGGGTAAGTAAGCACAGGGGCCTGCTGTTTACAACATCTGCCGTACCTGGAAAATATATCCCTGCTTTTCAAAAGTGAAACCCCAGTGATCCCCTAGAGGTGGACCACAACACACTTGGAAGACCACTGGACATCTTACAGCATGTGAATCTGCACAGAGAGCTTGAGTTAACTGAGCCTCACTCTTCTGAACTGTGTTGTAGGCAACATGTTTAGTCCCCAGTAGTTTTAGCTAGTTAAGAGTGCCTGGGCTTGCCAGGTGGTGGTGGCGCATGCCTTTAATCCCAGCACTTGGGAGGCAGAGGCAGGCGGATCTCTGTGAGTTCGAGGCCAGTCTGGTCTACAGAGTGAGATCCAGGACAGGCACCAAAACTACACAGAGAAAGTGTTAGTAAGTACTGAATGACACAGGGTGCCAGAGCTTAGTAAGTACTGAATGACACAGGGTGCCAGAGCTTAGTAACTACAGAATGAACACAAGGGCGCTTCGTGTTGCCTTGTTCTGTTGTCTTAGCGACAGCTCACTGTCCCTCTGGTCCATGACCCCAGCAGGAAGGTGGGCAGATGGAGGTAGACAGTGAAGTTCAGCTTTAAGTTGCTTTTCTCAAGACAAGTGTTTTGCATGGAATAGGTTGTTCTGATGGCTTTGTGAATCTGCCAAACCAAATACCTTACCTAGTTTAAGTCTTTCCCGTGCAAACTCCCACTTGCTGGCATCATAGGGCAGCCGTTCACACTGTTCATCCAGGGGGACTTCATCTGGGTCCATTATGATTGACAGGTAGTCCGTTTTTACTTCAGAAGAAGACTAAGGAATAGAGAGAACCCCCAAAGTCACTCAGAAGAAAACAAATAACTTTAAAACCCCAGTTTTTCAGTTTACAATTCTTTGCACTCTGGCCAAGTGCAGAGAGTCTTCCTGTACACACACTGTGGTGGTCTGGATGTGCGTGGCCTCCACAAGCTCATATACTTGACATTTGGTTCCCTGTTGGTGGACTGTTCAGGAAGGATTAGGAGGCGTGGCTTTGTGGGAGGAGGTGTGTCACTGGGGGTGGACTTTGAGGTTTCGAAAGCCCAGGCCAAGCCCAGACCAAGTCCAATTTGCCTCCCCCCCCCACTCTGCACATAACTTTGTGGGTCGTGTGCTCTCAGCTACTCTCCAGTCCCACCACGCTCACCACCATGATGATCATGGACTCACCCTCTGAAACGCAGGCCCCAGTTAAATTCTTTCTTTTAGACATTGCCTTAGTCATGGTGTCTCTTCACAGCCACAGAACAGTGAGTGAGACACACACCGGAGTGTACCATTTCCAGGGGACAGCTCCTTACTTTTCTCTCACGCCATTTCTGCAGTAACAGCAGCATCTTATCAAAAATAAATGTGCCCTAGACCTCCACTGGCCTTACGTGCGCATCACGTTCTGAACCAGTCATATGAGAGCTTTTCTTTAACAAATGAAGAGCATTTAATACAGTTCTAAACAATGACTGAAAGCTTCCCAAGGCTGCTCTGCACATTTTAAAGAGGTTTATATATTTTTATATGCTTGAGTGTTTTGTCTGAATGTATGCGAGTGCACCATGCCTGACTGGTAACCATGGCGGCCAGAGGAAGGCATCAGATCCTTTGGAACTGCAGCTACAGATGTTTGTGAGCCATGATATGGGGCTGGGAACTGAACCCAGGTCCTCTGGCAGAGCAGCCAGCGTTCTTTACCACTGAGCCATCTCTCCAGCCCTGCAAAGTACTTTCTGTTCATTAGAAATAGAGGCTGGCAATTTCAAAGGCTGAGGAGTAAATGCAGACACATCTTGAGTTCCTCAGATGTCACATTCATAAGACAGGTGTGTGCTGTGAACTTGACTTATTGGAAATACAAGTCAGAGTAAGCATTGTACACATTTCCAGGGCTGATGACTGAGTTTCTGTGGGCAAACTTGGGTGGGACAGAAAGGATGAGTTTCCCATACAACCCTTGCCTCAAAGTCACATAAACTTTATTGAAATGAGACTGGCCTCCTCTTTGGCAGTTTTTTTCCCCCTAGCCAAGAGGAAGCATGAAGGGGAAGACTGCCTTCCATACACCCACTTCACACCCACTTCATTCATCCTCAGCCCTTCCTCAGCCTGCCCCAGGCAGTCTCGACTCACCTCATCCATCACTTGCTCGCAATCATTCTCCTTACAAAAATTATCATTAGAATGTGGGACAAACACTTCAGGCCAGAAAGTTTGCTCAGCCTCCAATAAAAGGGTAAAAAGTCAAAAGGTAAGGAGCATCACCATGGGTGTCAGGCTATTACAGGTGCTGGGTGCTCAGGGAAGAAAGAAGCTGCTGGAATAATTTTGATGACTAACTAACTCTTTCACGTTGAATATCACCAAGGCAACCACTAAAAAGCATATGACAGCTGGAACCTAGCAGGGGACACCTTGGGTTTCTGTAGTCCTGGGAGGTGTCAAGGATGTGGAGTGGGACAAGAGAACAGGCAAAGGAAGAGCTTGTCCCCTGTGGCTCCTGTGAACACCACACAGACCTGTGAGGGAAGAGTGTTGGCAGAGTAGTAGTTGACAAATATTTATTCTTTTAGTTGACACTAGCACTGAGCAGCTACTTGGTTGGCGCTTGGCAGGGAGGACAGCTGCTTGGATCTGAGCCACGCTTTGACTTGTACACAGCCAAATGACCTCCCGGGCAAGCTGCTTAACTCGCCTAAACCTAGTTGTGCTTATCTGCAAAATGGTTGGTGGTTGTAATTGTACTTGTCTGAGAGGGTTGCTATGGATATCAAATGATTGACCAACCTGTTAGAACAGGACCTGGCTTCTGGCAAGCGTCAGTACACGTTAGTCATTGTTCTACCACTGGCTCTCCCGGGTGGGGACGAGGAGATCAGATACATTCTTTATCAGTGAGGAGTTAGCACTGTGGTTAGAGAAACCACGCGGACATGGATTTAGACTCCTCATTCACCTTTGCCTCCTCCAGTCAAATTCTAGATGACCTCTTGCTCCCTCCCACCGACTCCTACCTTGTGGAGTCGTGGCTGTGTCGGAGCCCTCTTAAACCTATCTGTTCTAGATCTTTCCATTCTTATCCCGTAAGGTCTTGCTGAGTAAGACGGCTGTTGCTCAGCGAGGGGAGGAGAAGGGGGCAGGGTAGAGTGTTCGTTTCTGGTCATTGCTTCCAGTTACACTCTTCCGAGTCTACCTTAGCACTGTTTACCATCAGCTTCCTTTTCTCCTTCCACGTCCATCCCTTGGGCCACTCCAGCTCTGTACCTCCACAGCAGATTCAGCAAGCTTGCTTTTTTGCAAGTATTCCCCCACAAGATGTATTCTGTCTTTGAAAACTATTGTTTGAGGTTGGGGATTTAGCTCAGTGGTAGAGCACTTGCCTAGCAAGCACAAGGCCCTGGGTTCGGTCATTAGCTCCAGGGGAAAAAAATAAAAAAGACAAAAATATCAAAACTATTGTTTGCTTCTAAAGCAGTGGCCTCGTTAGGTCTCAAAACCAGAGATTCCATGCACCAAAAGCCTGATGTCCTTTATGGACATGGAAGGCTGCTGCCAGCCACCTCTCCCAGTTCCAACTACCAAGCATGTGTGCCTTAAGATTTTGAATATCAGTCAGAGGTCAGACAGCCTGTGCTCAAAACTAGACTCCTGTAGTGACATTTGGACCCATGTCTTCACCTCAGGGAACCTCAGTTTCCCTCATTCAAATGGGAATAATAATACATCTCCCTCTTTGACATTTTGATAGGATGAACGGAGACCTTGTACAAGGTGTTTCTCACAAGACCTGGGATAACCATGAAGGGGAATCTCTAGAAAAATGCAGAAATGATTGGGTGGTGGTGGCGCACGCCTTTAATCCCAGCACTGGGAAGGCAGAGGCAGGAGGATCTCTGTGAGTTCGAGGCCAGCCTGGTCTATGTAGTGAGTTCACAGTGCTACATAGTGAAACCCTGTCTCAAAAACAAAACAAAACGAAAGGAAAAGCTGAAGCCCAGCCTTCCTGAAGCCCTGTTGATACTCCCTCCTAAAGATCTCTCCACTCTGAGCCCTCTAGCTGGTCACAAGCTTCTTCTTTACACCACTTACTCCCTTTCCTAATGCTTGGGGGTCGACGCTTGCTGGATCTGGTCTTCAAGGTGAGGCTTCAAGACCAGAAAAGACACGCCCCACCCGCTCCCCTAACTGGAGTAGCAGCTTCTTCTTACCACACCTCACTTTCGATTAACACTCCTCCTCTGCCCTCACCGAAGCCTTCAGCGAGCAGACCCGCTTCTCAGCGTTGCCTCCTCCAAGGCCCTGCCCAGCTGGACTTAGCAGCTCCTTGTGCAGTGTGCTAGAGGCCCCTGCTCCCTCTAACACCCTTTCCTCCACACTCTACACCCCTCTTACACACTTTGGTTAGCCATGCCATCCCTTCCCCTTCCTTCCCTCCCCTCCCCTCCCTTCCCTTTTCAGAAACAGGGTCTCATTAAGTTGTTCAGGCTGGCCTCAAACTTGCAACCTCCCTGCCTCTGCCTCCTGAGTGCTGGGATTGCAGGCATGTACCACCATGTCCAGGTTTGCTCTGCTATCCCTTACACCTAATGCAGAGTTTCAGTGTGACTTTTGGCCTTGTGCTGGAGTCCAATCAGTCTCCTTCCAGACCGTACACAGTAGCAGCTGCTCTCCCAGGTCCCCAGAGGGCCTGGCACAGGGGCTCACGCTCTATGCCACACAGGCTCATGGGAAATAGAGCAGAGCCAGGTCAGATGTGGGTCTTCCTTTGATTTCCTTTCCTTTCTCTACGGGGAGGGGCATTGAGACAGGGTCTCTCTGTGTCTCCCTGGCTGTCCTGGAACTCACTTTGTTGGGCCAGGCTGGCCTTGAACTCCCTGAGAAGTATGACCTGCTGACTCTGTTTAGTGTTGCTTTTCTGTATATGATTCCAGGACTGACCGTTGGGTAATGGGTAACTAGGCTGTCATCCCTGGAAGAGGCTAATTCTCCTTCTCTCTGCACTCCCTAGTGGCCCACAGTTTAGGGGCGAGGCCCCCGAGATAGTAGCTCTAGTTATTGATGGCTCAACAATATGGCTGCCTAAGTGAGACCAGACAAGGATGACGTGGATGGACATGCTCACATGGAGCGGGGTGGGGGAGTTGCATGCCCTAGTGATCTTTTACATCCTTACCCGTTTCAGTTTCCGGATGAAGAGCGTTAAAAGGAGCCAGAAGAGAGTCGCAGCCACACAGGTGCACGTCAGAGTGATCAGCTCCAGGTTTGACTTGTCTGAGGATCCTAGGGAGAGGAAAATCACGAAGATGCTAACACAGGGAACCCCTCGGATGCGGTGCCTCCGCTCACTCCAGCTGGGCAACTGCCAGAGCACAAGTCTTATTTTCTAAGGCACGCTGTGAACTCACGCCTAGAGGACTTTCTAGAAATCCTGCTGTTTGTAAATGGTGTTCTCAGAAATGCTTAATTAAACATCAGAGGAGAAAGTAAAGATGGAGGGAAATTAAGGCGGGGGTGGGGGTGGGGGGAAAGATCATTAAATTGCTAAATATGGAATATGTTAAACCTCCCTAATTGGTTTTAGAGGAAATTCTAAAGAAAAAAAATAAGACATAAAAGGGCCCCTTTGGGACTCACAAAATTCTTCAAAGCTGACATTGAAAATAAAAATAAAACTCAAGGACCGTCACGACTGCCCGCCTGCCTCTCCTGGGGCAGCCACTCTGAATGACCCCAGTCCCATCCCCTGTGTCTGGGGCTCTGACCTCAGCAGCGGCGGCTGAGAGGGAGGAGGAGACCCAGTCACATCCATTCGAGGTTAAGAGTGCAAAACTGAGCAGTGTCCTCCCAGAGAGAGACCAGAGCAGTCAAGCGATGCCCCCTGAAGCGAGCAGCTTACACTCCTAAGGGAAGAGCCCACTGGGCTGAGCAGGGTTCGCTCCTAAAGATTCCAGTGGGCAAGTCCCGGAGTTGATTTGACAGAGGAAGTTAGGCTGAGGCTGGCTGAGGCTCGTTCTTCCTAGGCATGATGGGAGGGTCTGCTGATCAGTCGCTGGTCACTTAGTGTGGTGTGTTCACACCCACCCCATGGATACATGATGGCAGTATCGCGGCCTCAAACACCCATACCCCACTGTGGGGTTCTTTGTCGGAGTTCAACTACGTTCTGCTACAGCAATGGTAGGTGCTGGAGAGTCGGAACACTCAAGAATTCCAGTGAGCCAAACCAGCTCTCTCACAGCAAACACGAGGACGCAGGCCTGACTTTATTTTTTATCCATTGAAACAGGGTCTCTCACACATGTCTCCCGAACGAGCCTTGAACTCATGTACATCACTAAGGATGACTGTGACCTTCCTGCCTCCACCTCTCAAAGTTGAGGTTATTATAGGCGTGTGCCACTATAACCGTTAGAATTCCTAGCCACTGCTCCCTCGACTACATGACTGTACATGCTCTGTCCAGTAGCCAGCCAAGATGCTCAGTCATCCCAGGGCCTTACATCCTACGTAATCCGTTCACACTGCGTGATCACGTAGCCCATGCACATGCGCATAGCTACGTGAGCCCATATGCCATTGGGACAGTGTAGACGGCAGTATGATAGGAGGCACAGGGTGCGACCCGAGCATCACAGGCTCTGAGCATTTGTGTGATGAATGCCCTGAGGGCAAGGCTGCACACAAAGCTGTCCTGCACTGGCTTACGGCAAGTGTGCACTCTGGAAACCTGTGAGTGACAGAGCTGGCTGAGAGCCTTCTGTTCTGGGGACTCTTCTAAAGACCAAGACTCCGGCCAACCCTCAGCAGCATTTTTCCCATTCTTGAACGAGGAAGCTGAGGGTGCTGAGAGATGAAGCCTCTTGCCTGTGAGTGGTGGGGCTGTGGTTTTAACCCAGCTGATCCCCTCATGTCTTCTGAGCCTTCAGCAGAGCCCGTTAATCACTTCAGAGAGGGAATGTTCTTGGTCCTACCCGCTCCACTTCTTTCTGCTTGTGAAGGTGTTACCGTCTCTCTCACCCCATTATTACTGCCTAGGGGACCTCTTCAGTTCTCATCTACTCAGCCTTGCCTGTCTCCAGTCTCCTCTACTCCTTTCCAGGCCATAGATTCAATCCTGTCATTTGTCTGTCTCAGTGGGTGCCATTGTGTGCCCTCTATGACTGTCAGGATGAAATTCAAATGGTGAGCTGGCAGGATAGCTCAGTGGAGGCATGTGCTTTGCACGATAAGGCCCTGGCTTCTGTGCCTAAAACTGCCTTTTTTTTTTTTTTTTAAAGACTGGTTTACTTTTATTTTATGTCATGTGTGTTTTGCCTGCATGTATGCATATGTACCAGCATCTGTGGAGGCCAGAAGAGGGCACTGGATCCTCTGAAACTGGAGTTACAGATGGTTGTGAGCCACCATGTGCATGTGGATGCTGGGAACCAAACCAGGTCCTCTGCCAGAGCAGCCAGTGCGCTTAACTGCTGAGCCGTCTCTCCAGCCCCGCTCCCAACTTTAAAAATTAATTTAAAATTTTAACTGCTTAGATCTTATATCTTCTTCTGTCCTTCAATCTCACTATACATCCTCAGAGTGGGAAAGTTGTAAGTCAAAGTTCCTGTGAGTATGGATTTCTTCAACTGAACACACACACACACACACACACACACACACACACACACACACACACACACACTTGCTTATGCTGCAAATAAGTTCTGTGGTAAGACTGGAACCTGCCGAAGGCAGCCTGCAGTGGCCTCCGAGGGCCACAGTTGCTGAGGGAGCTGTCTTCACAGGGCTTTGCACACCTCGAATGGAATGTGAAGCGAGTGGCCCTCTCTGTCTGGGGAAAGGTTCCCACATTCCCAGTGGCAGGAAGCTGGCCCCCAAGTCTAATTCCATAGTCCTTACTCAAGCAGAGTCCTGCCAAAGCGACTCTCTGTGTGTAAACGCGCATTTAAGGACCAACTCACTAGAATACCTTCAAGGAGGATGTTCATCAGGCGCTCACAATAGTTCTCACTGCAGTCTAGTGTTCATCTTTACCACGCACACCGTAGCATCTACGGTCTCATCTGATAGCTCTGTCTCTCTCTCCTAAAGAGCTGCCAGGACAGGTTTTGGCTGGCAGGCTGATGAACCTCTTGGGTGCTTTCTCTACACAGTAGCCTGGGTAAAACCAGCTTCAACTGGCTGATGACAGGGGATTATTTTGTGTACTGTAGTTGCTCAGGGCCAGGGGCAATGTGGATGAGACTTGATATGCATTAGGAGTGAGCGATGGTCTCAGGAACATCACTCCCATCAAATGTGTGTACAAGGATGCAGTCCATGGCTGATTTTTCTCAGGATGTTGATGAGAACGTGACCAAGAGTGTCTGATAACAGTGCCCCTTGCTATCGATTCCCACTCTCTCCCACAGACAAATGTTGTTGCCGTCCCAGGCTTCCTGTCCTCCCTCTGGGTACCACTTAGCAGCTAGTCTGGATTCTGTGGGGTGGTATATCTTGTCTTCATTGCATGGTGTCTTGATCCTTTCTAGTGGCGATGGCTACTCTTTGTGCACAGGCTGGGCTGCACAAACTGGCAGCACACCTTTGCAGGACAGTTACCAGGGTAGGCGTTAGCTGGGGAGGCCAACCTCAGAGAAGGTTCAGATGTTTTCGCAGTAGCTAGGCGTCCACACACTGGCCTGACATGTGGTTCTGTGCGGAGCACCTCAGGCAGCTTAGCTCAAAGAATCTAACAGGTGAGTTCCAAGAAGGAAATCACCAGAGAGACTTGGCCCCAGAGCCTACCCTGCCCCCGGGTGCTGTGGGATGTCTTTCTGTATACTGTGAATATGTGTTGCTATGATTGGCCTATGGCGAGTCAGGTTATCATCAGGCAGGAAATCCAAGAGAGAGACAGATAGAAGAAAGGCAGAGGCAGAGAGATGCCAGCCTGCTGCCCAAGGAGCAACATGCCAGCAGACTGGTAAAGCCATGGAATACGTGGCAAAACATAGAGTAACAGAATAAGATATAAGAGCTAGCTAGCAAGAGGCTATACAGTTTGTAAATAATTAAGCCTCTGAGTGATTATTCTGTAAGTGGCTGCGGGACAGCGGGCGGGAGAGATCGGTTCAGACTGCGTGGCCAGGCAGGACCGAGAAAACTTTCAACTACACCTGCGGGTGCCGTCAGGAATTGGGAAGATGCCTTGTATGAGCCTGTGAGCAGCTGTGTGGCAGACTGAAGCCTCGGTTTCTTTTACAAAATGAAGATAACAGGTGAATGTGCAAACTGCTGTTAAGTATGGTTTGAAACTTTCCTCCCTCTCTCTCCCTTCTCTCAACCCCTTTAAGCCTTTAAATATGGTTTTGTGGGCTGGAGCGATGGCTCAGCAGCTAAGAGCACTTGTTGCTCTTGCAGAGGACCCGGGTTCAATGCCCAGCAGCAGCACAGCTCACAATCATCTGCGACTCCAGTTCCAGGGGATCCAACACCCTCTTCTGGCCTCCTCGGGCACCAGGCACACACAGTACAAAGAGCACACGCATATGTTTAGTAAAATAAGAATAAGTAAGTAGAATTTTATTTTCCCTCATCACTTTTTGGACCTCAAGTGCGAGACAGTTGGGTTTGGTTTGGTTTGCTTCTTTTCTGTCAGGCACACTCCATGCACCAAAGCTTGCCTTTTCTGCCTAAAACAAACCAGATTTTAGCACAGTTGTCTGGCATCTTTTAGAGTAACCACCTTCTCATAAGGCTCTACCTGACCCCACAGTGTGGGTTAGGTGAACTAGCGTTTACTGTTGTTTTGAAGTCACAAATAATGTCACAGAAATATGTTCCTTTTGTGTTTTTACCTCAGGCCCAGAGAAAGTCAATAAAGACCCATATGTATGAGGAAAGATTAGGCCACATTCTAACAAGCTGAACACAGGTGCCATCATCTGCCTCAGGTTTAATGTGGCTTCCCTGTCACTTACTGGAATAGTACAACTGGCCCGAGGATCTTTGTAACGGTTTTTGATGCTTTGTAAGAATCTGTAGAGACCAATTTGGATCTTTCCTTTGGGATTGTGATATGTAGATCTACTGTATTTGAATTAAATGTGAACTACCTTTTTGAGAGTAATTAAAAAACAAACAATTAAAATTGCAATTTGTAACATTTTTCTTGGTAATTCATTTTTTATCACGACAAGCTCTTCCTCAAGGCAAACAGGAATGCTGTGGTTTGGGAAACCATCTGGGTGACTCACATATGTAAGGCTGAAAGCTCTGCTGTAGAAGAGGACCACATGAACCAACCCTAAAAATAGCTAACACTCAGATTTTATATGACACAGTCTCTTCATCCTGTAATAGCCCTGGAAAATCAACCGCGGTTCACACTCCCACTTTGTACAGCAGGAGCGGAAATACTAGGAACAGAGGAGACACCCCCCCCCCCCAACACACACACAAGTGACTCAGCTCCTGAAACAGAGACACCCTGCTGCTGAGACGGCTCCCACCCGCCACGTGACAGGAGCTGCAGCAGCAGAGAGGAACACAAGCATTCCTGGTTCTTAGCTCCCTCATTTAAGCCTAGCCCACTGGCCCTGGGATGTTATTTGACCTCTCTGTGGGTCTTACTAAGTTCTTATTTTCAACAACCAGACTTTCTCACAGGATTGCTGCAAAATTTAAGCAAAGAGTGGGGCATGGGGATGGAAAGATGGTTCAGTAGTTAAGAACACTGGCTGCTCTTCTAGAGGACCTGGGTTCGATTCCCAGCACCTACTTGTTGACTCACAACCCTCTGCACCTCCAATTCCAGGGTCTCTGATGCCCTCTTCTGGCCTCTGCAAACATTGCAGTCATATGATGTACATTTGTACATGTAGATGAAACACCCATACACATAATAATAATAAAAAAAATCGAGTAGACTAGTGTATGTATGCTTGCTTAACACAGTGTATCGTGTGCTTGGTAAGACCAGGTATAACTGACAGGCCCAAGTCTTTCCAGGGCCTAACACCAGTTAATGAAGCTACCATCTATGTCTGGGATACCCTGTGTAGATTCTTGTTAGCCCAGTCTTCATGGGAAGAAACGAGATAGCTATGTTTGAAGTCTAATTATTTTGCTTCAAGAACTATCTACAAAGCTCTTAATTCACCCTAACTGAACTTTAGTACCATTTTAAAAATTCTCTGCTAAGGTGAGGTTTATCCTATAGTTTGGAGTTGAAACTTTAAAAAAAAAAAAGTGTGTATATTTAGGGCCCTTAAGCTCCCATATGCAATTAGGAAGAGGTAATTCATCTATTCTGAGCATGGTTTGTTACTTGGGACACCCCTGAAAATTGCCAGCATCTGTGAGAGGAGAAACATAGAAACATGAAGGGCCAAGTTAGTTTAGCATTCAGGAGGACAGGTGTGGGGTAGAGGGCAGGCTGCATGTCAAAGGACCTGGCCCGGGGGAGACGCTGACCACAGTGTAGAACACAGAGATACATGCTAGGTTTGTTTTGAGCTGTTTTTATTCTTAAACCTCGGGATCTGATTAGGGACTGTGGCACAGGCTCCTCACTGCGTGGGTCTTTTCTCGAGCAGATGTGAATGTGCGGCTGCTGTGGCTCATGTTTGCAATCTGTATCTGGGATGCCGTGCCAGCATCTAGCTGGGACGTCTTTGTGTCTTCTTTCAAGCCATCCAGTTATCTCCAGCAGACGCTTCTAATGGTAATCATTCTCTGAGCTGCTCTGCTCTATGTCATTATGAATACCGTTCATGGACAGTGATGCCCAAGTCTGTTGTAAGACAAGTTCTTCCACGGAGCCTAGTCATCAGCCTCGGGGAGAAGCGTCAGAGCTTAGTTAAGTCTTTGGATACAAATGCGCCAAATATGTTCATTTCAGAAATGATCTTGATTGCTGACACTTTAACTGTGGTCTTGACACTGGACACCTTTCCCGGGGGGTGGGGTGGGGGCTCCACTTGTGCTCAAGGTCCAGTCCAAACCAAACAAAACTGGGATTATTTAAAGAAGCCACTTTGACTCCACAGTCCATTTATCCTTTTCAGATACAAAAATAACACATTGTTTTATCTCTGAGTATAAGACTCCTTTTTTAAAGGAAATAAAATGAGCAGACCGTTTCCTTCCTGATGGATTCCTGAACCTCTTTAAAATCTGTTAAACATAGCCACAGACACAACCCATGTGCCCAGATTTCCTAACTCAACTGGACAAGATAGGAGTACACCAGGAAACCACGTCTGAAGCTCAGAGATGCTTCAGTGCCCCTCAGTGACATGAGTCACAAGTTCAAGGGCGAGAGTACGATTTTAATTATCGAGTGAGCTGCAGATAACCTCTGAGCAGCATCATGTGGCCACATTAATTCAGGGAGCCCAGAGTACTTCAAGAAACTGGACCTAACTCATATGTGTGGGCTTCTCTGAGATGCATGTACTGCCAACTCGCAAACTCCTCTCTGTTTCAAATTCTATCCTTATATGGAGCTGACACCTGCATCCCCCAAACCTCACCATCGGTGAGGCTTTGGAGAGCTGTCACCGGTGAATGCTGGGGTCACAGATGCTGTAAGCACAAGGCCAAGTGACCTGGCTCCTGAGAAGTCCAGGCTATCCTGGCAAAAGAGGGGAGATTTACAACTGGCATGCACACTCCTGCTTCACATCAGGGTGTCTCTTCCAGCCCCAGCTGACCATATTGCCACTAGAGAACAGGTCCTCAGCAAGGCGAAGCAGGCATGTGGTGGGCTGAGGTGAGTCTCAGAAGAAAGGGAACTTTCTTCAACAGGGCTGTCCCTGCCTGATTGAGAGTCAAGTTACTGCTTCCTGCCTCTGGGGGCTTCCTAACTCAAGTGAGGCTGAGGGGCGCCTCCTGTTTTCTGCTTTTCCCTGGCCAGCTGAAGGGGCTGCACTGGTGATACCTGAGGCCCACACCAGAGACAGAGGAGCAGACATTCGAGAAAGGGGCTGTTCAAGTGAGATGCTTGCTTAGTTTCTCTTTATGTGTGGCAGAGTTGGAAGACTATTGTAAAACAAGGAGGATTTGGGAGACACAAGACTGACCATTCCTCAGGCTGTTTAGGGAATACAGCCCTCGTTTTGGAAGTAAGGATTTGTGGTAGGGTAGTTTCAGTCTTTCTTCCTTCTTGGCTTGTCCCCAAAAGCACCCACATGCTCTCATATACACTGCTGAGCACTGGGGAATGGCTACTGAACAAATCCCATCTTCTCACGTCGAATCTCAGGATGCCATCAATGTTGAGCTCTAAGAGGTGCGCATGTGCAATGCTCTGAGGCTGTAGACTCCAGGGTTGGGATGGTGCTTAGCATGGGAAAACTGAAGCCTGGGTTGAGACTGTCTTCCAAACGGAAGCCACATGGCTGTAGTCAGAGCAGGACCCAGCTACTTTATGCTTTGCTTTGCGACAAACTGTCTGGGGGCCCAGGAAGCGACTAGGGCAGTCTCTGAGGTATGAGCCATTCTGTATGTGTTGCGTCTGAGAATTTTTTTTTGTGTCTCCTCATGTTAAAAACCAGCTGAGGAAAAAGTAACTCATGTCTAATTTCTAGGACTCAGAAAAGGGGGTGGGGTGGGGATGAACAATTTCTATGTGTGCCCCCCCCCCCATTTCCTTTCTTCCCGGCCTTATTTCTCACAGATGTGGACCCCTTGGGGGTATTGTGAGTCACATTGCCCGCAGTGTCAGGAGCACACCAGGCTCCCTTCTTCCCGGAAGTGCTTCCCCTGCTGAGAATGCTGGCTTGGGGCTCCCGAGGACAGCCAACCGGTGCCTGCAGTGTCCAGAACAGAGAAAGCAGTAGGAAAGGACCCATTGGGCTGCCGGAGGAGACCAGGAGGTGGGAGGTTAAGCCAACAGGGAAACAGGTGTCGGATCTGCCAGCTGTTTACCTTGCACAGTGAGGTAGGCTGAGCTTTCCACGGCTCCCTTCTGGTTGGCCGCCCTGCACCTATAGACACCTTCATCCTCTTCTGTGACTCTTTCAATAAACAGCGTGCCGTTTCCCGGTCCTAAAATAATTCCTGGGGAGCGAGAGATGTTTAGATTAGCAGGTCTGGAGGACAAACACAAACAGCCTGCAGGAAGCCCGGTGCCTTCCTATCCTAGGCTCCCAGAAGATGTTCTGAGCTCCCCTTCACCCCAGAGCGGGTCATTCTCCCACTCCCAGCTGGTCTAACCAGAATCTGCCCCACACCTGCCGTGAGCTAAACTCCTCAGCACCCACAGCTTGATGCTTCCAAACACTCAGAAGGTGCTGTCCTGTCCCCTCACACAGAGAAAATGGAGACCTAGTATTAGATTATATGACCAAAAATGAGCAGCTTAACCCACAGCACATTTGTGGACTAGGGTCCTTTGTCACGTGGTACAGCATGGAGAGTTTGGGCTAGCTGTGCTTGAATCCCAACCTTAGCACTGTAGGCAAATTACTCTCTCCATCTGTGTTTTATTTTCCTCAGTCTTGATATAAAATGAAAGCAGTTCCCACTCAGTCCATGTGTATCATGGTAGTGAATGCTCAGTAGATGTAAGTACTTAATATTCAGTACTACACAGACTAGGGTGATGGAAGTTCTCCCATGAATTTCCAGAACCCCTGAAAAGCTTTGAGACACAGACATCGACACCAAGTACTTGGTATTAATCTCCGGTCAGTCTGAGTCTGGGGAATAGACAGCCAACAAGAATGCAAGTATCTCAGGAAGTCTGCATGGGGAAGAGGTGACCCTTGAGCTGCAGTCTGAAGGACTGTCAGGGGTTAAGGGTGAAAGGAGGGTAGGAGACAAGAGGTGGACGTGAACTTGTACTGAGGGCTTGTCCTGACCACACGTGAATACGTACAATGAGGTGATAGATAGATAGATAGATAGATAGATAGATAGATAGATAGATAGATAGATAGATGATAGACAGATGATAGATAAACACCAGCCCTCATATCCCTACACATTGTTTTATTAGTGTTTTCTCTGTCTCCCTTCCCAATTAAACCCAGAGATTTACACAAACACTTGGCCACTGAGCATTCCCCTGCCCCTTTTCAAAAATAGACTTTTTTCAAAAGTAATTTGTTCATTCATATGAAAGCCTCTTTTATGTACCAGTGGCTTTTAGCTACTAATGAGCCCACAACAGGTGGACAAGTCACATCCTTGCTTAGAGGCTTCACATCCAAGTTTACAATAAAGCCTGTGGAGCAGGCAGACTGTCTGGGGGTCAATGGGAAGGAGGGACAGAGGAGGCTGTTGCAGACGGCTCTTCTGGGAGGTGACCACTGAGCAGAGAACTGCAGGAAGGAAGCAGCCCTACAAGAGGTGGAAAGAGCGTGCTAAGCAGAGTGAGTAGTCGATGTGTAGACCCTTGGGCCAGGAATGCACCAGTGTAAGACACAAGATGGCTCAGTGCTTAAGAGCGCCTGTTGTTCTTGCAGAGAACCCAGGTTCGGTTCCCAGCACCCAGGTGGCTCCCAACCATCAGCAACACAGGGGAGGCCAATGCCTTCTTCTGACCTTTGTGGGCGCCAGGCACGCACATGGTGCATGTGCACACATTCAGGCAGCCACTCATAAACATAAAATAAATAAGTCTGAAAAAGAGGAGGAGGGGAGAAGGGACATGACTTGTGGCTAGTGTGCAGTAATCAGCAGAAGAGAGAAATGGTCAGGGCCCAGATCCTGCCTCACCTGCCCCCAGGCATCATAAACATTCAGGGTTTGTTGTGTTCTCCACTGCTCAAAAACCACTGGAGAGGGCTGGTGGGATGGCCCAGCAGTTAAGAGCACCTGTTGCCCTTCCAGAGGGCCTGGGTTCAGTTCTCAATACCCATATCAGGTAGTTCACAACTGCCTGTAACTCCGGTTCCAGGAGATCCCATGGCCTTTTCTGGAAACACTCATACATTAACAAAACAAAACAAAACACATACATACATATAAAAGAATAAATAACTAAACCTACTGGAGAGCTGAGTGTGGTGGTATACTCCTGTAACCCTCACATGTGAGAGGTAGAGTCAGGCAGATTAGGAGTTGAAGGTTAGCCTCAGCTACACAGTGAGCTTGAGGCCATCCTGCACTACATGGCGGTGTTTCAGAAACACAAGCAAGCAAATCGGCAAAACCACCCTAAACCAAAACAACCCACTGTAGGATGAGCTGGGGATGTAGCTCCACGATAGGCTAGGGTGCTTCCTTTAAACGAGCAAGGTTCTAGGTCCCCTCTGCGGCATCATGAGAAAAAAATGAAACAGAAGACATTAGTCATTGGGTGGCATGGGCAGCAGCAGGCAGACAAGGAAAGTGGGTGGCTAGTTTGGGGAGTCTTCTCCGGAAAGGCTGGAGCTAGAGTGTGCCAATGTCACAGGCGGGAGGGACTTTGGGGTTTTTGTCTGGAGAACAAAACAGCTTACTTATGGACTGGGTTGTGGTGTTGAGAATGGGTAATGAAGAGCCAGCTGGCTCCTAAGTCAGTGGTGTGGACAACTGGGGTGCAGAGTTCTAGGAACAGAAAAGATGTAGGAGAGTGGGACAGGGGACGGCCGTCAAGAATTCTGGTGTTTTCCATGCATTTATGTTCAAGATGGCTACTGACATCCAAAGGGATGTCACCTGGAGCATGAGGAGGGAGTTGGGACTTGAAACTGGGTGTGCTCACTGAGAAGGCTGCCGTCCAAAGGCTGCAGACAAATACCACGGCCTCAGTCGGTCCAGAGCCCTGGGGACCTTAGAACAGGAGAGGGAAGTGGCCAAGTGGGGGTGGGGGGAAGCTCAGGAGGTGACAAGAACCAACAAAAGGCATTTTCTCACAGACAGTGCTGAGCTGTGCTGAGAGCATCGAAGGAAGGAAGCTAACGGCCCACTTTAACCAAGTGGAGAAGAAAGCCTGACCAAGGTCACAGAAAGAGACAGCGGGGGGTGACCAAGTGGAGACAATGAAGAGTTTCCTTTCTAGCAAGTGTCTGCAGAGCAGCGTGGCTAGAGAAGATGTTAAGATTTTATTTATTTTTATGTTATGTGTGTGAGTGTGTTGCCCATGCATATGTCTGTGCACCATGTATGTGCAGAGCCTAGAGAGGCCAGAAGTAGGTGTTCAGTTCTCTGGAGCTGCAGTTAAAGATGGTTATGAGCTGCTAGGTGGGTGCTGGAAACCCAACTTGGTTCTCTGCAAGAGCAACCAGAGTTCTTAACCAATAAGCCACCTCTATAGCACATGAAAGGAACTTTTAAAAAAGGTTTATTTTTCTGTTTTGAAGTGTGTGTGTGTGTGTGTGTGTGTGTGTGTGTGTGTGTGTGTGTGTGTGTGTGTGTGTTGGGGTATGTGCATATGAGTGCAGATGTCCAAGGAGACCAGAGGCACCAGATCCTTTGCAGCTAGAGTCACAGGTGTTTCTGAGCTGACTGGTGTGGATCCTGGGAATCAAACTCTGGTCCTCTGGAAGAGCAGATTCTGCTCTTAACTGCTGAGCCCAGAAATTCTTTCTTAAGATGCATTTTTAGGGCTGATAGAAATAATCTGGGAGAGTGAGGGGGGAGGGAGGCATAGTGCCAGGATTAGAATTTTCCAAGTAAGAGGAACAGAGTTCGATGGCTCAGGCGGCCTGGGAAGGAGCAGGGCCCTCTGTTCGTTCCTTATTTTCTTCCTTCCTTCCTTATTTCTGGAGACAGGCTCTTGCTATGTAGCCAGGGCTGGCCTTGAACTCACGATCCTTCTCCCTCCACCTCCCGACTGCTGGAATTACAACCCCTCCCACGTCTCTGCTTCATTTCACTCCATCTCAACTCATGTCTTCTTTGTTTATTGTTACACATATACAAAATATATAACTACATGTGTAAGTGAGTGAATATGTAAAGTAAACCCGCCGAATCTGTCCACATAAATGTATGTTTTTAGGGCTGACCAGTTGTGCCAGGAAACCAATTAGGTTGCTCATTCCTAAGGAAGACTAATTCTGTCTTTAGCTCTTCATGCAGGGCTGGGGCCCTGTGAGGTTTTCCCCATCCACGTTGGCATGCCGCTGTCATTTTCTTGATTAAGGATTGACACAGCCCTGGGTTGTGTAAGAAAGCGGGCTGAACAAGCCAGTAAGCAGAACTCCCCCATGGTCTCTGCTTCAGTTCCTGCCTGCAGTTCCTGCCTCGGCTTCTCTCAGCGATAGACCTGTCAGCTAGATAAACCCTCTCCTCCCTAGGTTGACTTTGGTCAGTGTTTTACCACAGCCATAGAAAAGCAAACAAGGCCAACTGGTTAGCTGGTTAGCATTGTGCTGGAAGGGATGCTAAACTAGTTTATCCTTCTCCACCAGTATCGAGCTAGTCATGTAAAACAAAATACAAACATAGACCCAAAGCCATCCCAGGGCCAAGGTGGTGACTGCTCCTTCATCTGCACTCTATGAACAATCCTCTGTGGGTGTGTGAGTCACCTCTGTTTCCCAAACTCCTGCTCTGAGTGACTGGCTGATTATGGAGGGACTCTGAAGTCGGGAGCTCTGGGCCTGGGCTTGGAGGAGGAGAGGCCTGCGGGTACTTGACTGTGGAAATGACATCATGGAAGTGGCATTTGGGGCAGTTTAGTCTAGCAGAAGGCAGGATGGGCTGGAATGAGGAAAGAGCAGCATGGGGCAGTCCGGTTCCCTCCTTGAAATTCAGGCAAAGGATGGTGAGGCCTACACTCAGCCCCACCTCCACCCTGGCCACACACACAAGCCTGGGTGGGAGAGAGGAAGGGAAGAAACAGGAATTGGTGCTTTATTGGCTAAAGAATGGGAGATGAGCCCAGGGTGATGCCAGCATTTTAAGCCCAGATAAGAGGAACTACGAGTTCCTCACTGCGTTCTCCCTGATGACTTTGGCTAAGTCCTCTCGTCCCTTTGACCTTTGTTTTCTCTGTAAAATGGGGGTGACACTGGCTTTGCAATCATTCCAGAAACAGGGAAAATAAATATGAATGATGTGCTGGCAGATTTGAGGGGTGCAGGTTTTGGGGGTGCAGCCCAAGGCTGTGTGTGAGTGCCATCCTCAGCACCACAGAAGCATGAGGGGAAGAAGGAGGCAAGACAATTGGAGCCACAGCGTGGTTGGCTTCTGGAAAATGTAAGATCTGGGGTATGACTAGCAATCGTGTCTGTGATGGTTGTGAGATTGTGGCTGAGGAGAGCCGGTCTGCTGCTCACAGCTCCTCACAGCGCTCCGAACCTTACTTCCCATCCCTCCGGTCCCGGTCTAACACGGGAACACTGTAAACATCAGAAAAAGACTGACTGGGCCTACTGGGGTATTTTTTTCCATGCCTTAGATACTCTTCTTCCCCCCTCCACTTTTTTGTGGCCGCCAAGTTTAATATGGTTTATTATAGTTTGTATTTTTTTGCTACTTGTTTAAACATCTTTTTCTAAATATCAAGTGCCCTCCTTCATAAAAACCTATAAAAATATTTATTGGAAGCCAGAAGTAGTGGCATGCACCTTTAATCCCAGCACTTGGGAGGCAAGGGCAGGATAACCAGAGCTATATAGTGAGACCCTTTCTTGAAAATACAAACAACAACAACAACAACAACAACGAAACAAACAAACAAAAAAAAAAAACAAAAGAAAAAACAAATGAAAAAAAGAAAAGAAAAACAGATTTACTGGAGTTTTGCTTTTTTTGGTTTTCTGTCTCCGGGTTTTCTTTTGGAGAGCGCTGTGTATGGGGGAGGTAAGGAGCTGACCTCTACTATACAGACAGGTATGCATGACAGTGTCGTTTGGGGGTGGTATCTCCCACTCCGTAGGCCTGGTTGTCTTGAAACTCACTCTATAGACCAGGTTGGCCTCAAACTCAAAGAAATCAGCATGCCTCTGCCTTCTGAGTGCTGGGATTAAAGGTCAATTATTGAGTAAAATGTTCTTTTCCCACCAAATTGTGGTTGGTGCCAGTTCAGAGAATACAAGTCCGATATAGTTGGGTTTCTGTTTCTAGCTCGACTGTCAAGGGCGCATTTGTTTGTACCACAGCATTCAAACTATGATGCTTCATAACATATCTCTAGACCTGTGTTGGCTTATTTTTATTTCATGTGGATAGGTTGCTTGCTGACCTGTGTGTCTGTGTACCACATGCATGGAATGCCCACAGAGGTAATCAGATCCTCTGCAACTGGAATTACAGATGGTTGTGAGCCACCATGTGGGTTCTGGGAGCCTGGAGGCAGACCCAGGTCCTCTGGGAAAGCATTCTTAGCTGCCGAGCCATCTTGGTAATACGTCTTGAAGGCTTATGTGCCCTTACATCCCTTCTTTTCTTCAAGATGCCCTGACTATTCTTGCTGCTTTTTACTGTGCTCTTCTGTCAAGTTCTGCAAAAGTGTGCTGGGCTGCTGACTGGCACCCAGCAAGCTTACATCCTGCCTGATAAAAAGCATTCCTATCCAGGGACTCTTTTGAGATCTTTTCTTCCTCTCCTTCTTGGGCTTCTTATATGCCATCGAATGCTCTTAGTTTTTTTCTAAATAACTTGCTTTTAAAGTTACCTTTATTTCTCGATATAGTCACTTTTATTTTATTTTATTTTTGTGTGTTTTGCCGGCATGTATGTTCTGTACACTACATGCACGCAGCTAGAGACCAGAAGAGGGCATCAAATCCCCTGGAACTGGAGTTACAGGCAGTGTTGAGCTGCCATGTGGGTGCTGGGATTTGAACCCTGGCCCTCTGACAGAGCAGTCAGTGCTCTTAACCACTGAGCTTCTCTCCAGCCCCTTACTTCTTTTTTTCTATTAAATAAAAACTTTCACACTTATTCACCCGCTGAGGCCAGAGGACAAACTTGCTTCTCTCCTCCACAATATGGGCCCTGAGGATTGAACTCAGGTTGTCAGGCTTGGCGGCAATCCTCCTAACCTGCTGAGCCATCTTGCCAGCTCTGATTCCTCCTGACTATAAGAACCTGTATCAGATTGGCCAAATAGGGAACAGGGCAAGACTTAGTGATATGGTTACCTACCTACAAAGAAGTCAACTAAATCAGCTGGTATGGAAAATGGGAGGGAGCTGTATCTATGAAGCTTAGAAAGCCTGTTATCAGTCTAAAAGTGGGAACTGTACTCAGTTCACACCCATGGGCACTGGGGGTTTAATTCTAGGACTGTCTTTTTGTTTTAAAGAAAAGGCAGGTATCTGAATTTTTTTTATCCCCCCCCCCCCCCACGCCTTGTTTGTTTGTTTTTCAAGACAGGGTTTCTCTGTGTAGCCCTGGCTGTCTTGGCACTTGCTCTGCAGACCAGGCTGGCCTTGAACTCACAAAGATCCTCCTGTGTCTGCCTCCCGAGTGCTGGGATCTACAGGCAATCGCCGCCATCACCTGGCTAACTTATCACTTGTTAATGTTGACCAACATGTTCACTTAGTCATTCACTATGAGGGCCAATAAAAACGAGTATGCTGGGTAGATCAGACACCACTCTGAGAGGATGCTATCCATGGGTAAACCTTCAGGGTTTTGTTAACCAGGAACTGTGTGACCTGGCCCCGTCAGCTTTAGGCTCTGATATCTCCCTGCTCTCAGGTCTTGAATCTTTTTGCAGTTCACGCTAAGCCATGGCGGTTTTACACACGCTGTTTCTTTGCCTCGTGGCTGAGGCTTACTTGTTTTGTTTGTTTGTTTGTTTAATATTTGGTTCCTGGACCAGCCACATTATGAGATATCTCCCATTGTTCTTGGACCCCTGCTCTGTTACCAGTTACCCCGTGCCTGCCCTACTCTGGCAGGTGCCTTTTTGCAGTCAGATCCCAGACTTTCTCATCTGCCGGCTCCAGTATGGAGAACAGAAACCCTGCCTTAGTCTTTCTGCTTCCTAGTGTCCAGCACTGTGCTAAATAGCCAGCTGGCCTCCAGAGACCCGGGGATGACAAAATGCGTGAAGACCCTGGGCAATGGAGTGCGGGGCAGAGGAGGGACAGTTCTGTGGTCTTTGCGAGTCTTCAGTTAATGTTGCCATTAGTGCCAACTCTGTATGTGGTAGTTCACCACACGCGCATGCCCAGCTTTCCCCAGAAGCTAGAACATTCATAACACTTAACTTCATTATCCTAAGGTACAAACACGCCCAGGTTCCTGGAGCACAGAAACAATCTAGAGGACTGTGTAGGTGTTGGTAGCCCTAAAGAGACAAGCAAAGCTTCACTGTAGGTTGTGTGTGCAAGAATCTGTTATGAACCCCGAAGGGTCTGAGCCTCAGCGTAAGACCCCAATGTAGGACCCCAGTGACCTGGTGAGTTGGTTGATGACAGGGGCGTCGGATCAGTGATCAAGTGATCAGCAGTTATGGGGGGGAGTCCACATGTGTTTAAATATGTCTAGCTATCTTAGTATTTGGTATTTCAAAGGGACTTTGTAAATATTTTTCCTTATGATGACAGACAACGGCAATGCTGTGTGTACTGTCTCAGAGAGAGCATGGCATTTGAATACAACTCGCTAAACCTGTGGAGTTTTTGATTCACATATTTGATTAAATAAATGCACAGTGCTTTCAGGCTTCCTGCTTCTCCAGCACAAATGACTCTGTTTTTCTAACAGGCTTGTCAGTCCAAACAGGGGTCCCTCTCTTGTCAAATGACCATCTATACTGTTGACAGAGGTTATGCCACTGGATTTAGCTAAACTTCATCTTCTTTATTTTTAAGATTTTTTTATTGTTTAATTCTCTCTCTCTCTCTCTCTCTCTCTCTCTCTCTCTCTCTGTGTGTGTGTGTGTGTGTGTGTGTGTGTGTGTGTGTGTGTGTTCACTTGAGTGTAGAGGGCGTCAGATCCCCTGGAGCTGGAGTTACAGGCAGTTGTGAGATACCCCACGTGGGGATTGGGAGCTGAACACATATCTGTACATTGTAAATAAATGTGGACTCTCTTGGCCAAGAAACACTTATGGTATGTTCACACTTGTCATAGCCTGCCTGGAAGATTAGACTTACTTCTACCACAAGACATAACTGTCTACATACAGTGGTTTTTCTATTTTTTTGTTTTAATACAGAGAAATACTACTGTGTTGTAAAGAGGCTAAAGGTAAGAAAATGTTTTTCTATCAACAGAGGATTAAAAAATAAATTATGGGAGCACATATCATACTGTAATACATGGTTGTTAAAAAGGAGGAGATAGGACAGTGTGTACTGGCATGGATAGACCTCCATAAATCCCCTCAAAAAAAAATCTATGGCACCCTCTGACTTTGCTTTATAATGCCACTACCAGGCAGTTAACATAATCCTTTGTTTTGTTTGCTTTTCTTTTTCTTTTTCTTTTCCTTTTTCTTCTTCTTCTTTTTTTTTGGTTGTTTGTTTTTCAAGACAGGGTTTCTCTGTGTAGCCCTGGCTGTCCTGGAACTCACTTTGTAGACCAGGCTGGCCTCGAACTCAGAGATCCACCTGCCTCTACCTCCCGAGTGCTAGGATTAAAGGTGTGCGCCACCATGCCTGGCTTCTTTTGTTTGCATCTTCTTCATAGCAGCTATCTGATTTTATACTACAGGCTTTGTTTGTTAAATTGGTTGTCTGTAATCTTTATTTTCACCAAAGTGTGGATTCCATGTCTCACTTTCTGCATCTAGCTTGGTGTCGACCGTGTGAGTGGTTCTCGGCAAACACTTGTTAAAACAGTCTGAATTCTGTTTAGTATGTTTTAAAAAAAAAATACATTCACATATGAAATGTGAAAAGTGGAGCCGGGCATGGTGTAGCACACCTTTAATTCCAGCATTTGGGAAGCTGTGGGAGGTGGATGGATCTTTGTGACTTTGAGGCCAGCATTCCAGGCCAGCCAGAGCTACACAGGGAGATCTTGTCTCAAAAAAGAAAGAAACAAACAAAAAGCCAAATCAAACACAAAAGGTGAAAAGTGGAAAAATATTAAGGTGCAATCTAGCCACTAATGCGCACTAGTTTTCCATAAGGAGATTTTTTTTTTTTCCAGTGTGGGCAAACATTCTGCCACCAAGCTCTGTATCATATTAACTAGAATGCTTGATTTTCAAAATTGCTGTTAGAATTGCTGGCCCAAGTTTCTTAAAGAAAACAAAACAAAAAAAAAAATCAGAAGGTGGTGGCGCACACCTTTAACCCCAGCACTCGGGAGGCAGAGGTAGGCAGATCTCTGTGAGTTTGAGGCCAGCCTGGGCTACAGAGTGAGATCCAGGAAAGGCGCAAAGCTACACAGAGAAACCCTTCTTGACCCCCCCATCTCCCCACCCCCCCCCCCCCCAAAAAAAGAAAAGAAAAAAAAAACTCAGTGAATTTTGCCTTGGGATTAGGATGGAAGTTTCTGAAATGGCTTCAATATACATTTGTCATTTTGCTTTACAAAACTATGCAAAGTGGTCACCTCAGCTTGATGGTTATAAAGTCCAAGTACTGATTAACTCTGAGACACACTGAAGATGTTTCACATCTGTGGAAGCAAGCCTTCAGGCAAGACTTGATTCTTCAAGTGAATCTTAAATTCTTTCCCTACCTAATTAGAATGTGAATTTGCTTTTGTCTTTAATGAATGACAAGATGCTGTGTCTACCAAACACCTGTTTTAAAATGAATTTCTTTATGATTCATTTTCAGTAAATGCTCGGTCCGTCTGTCTCTTGCTTACACTCCCCTATGTGCGACTGTGTAAAATAAAAGGTAGGAAAAGCCCGGACATGAAGAGCATTTTCTGTGTTTTGTTCGCGCTTTGGTGAATGAGACAAGTTCACGACTTGATGGCATGGAGGGCACTGAAGTTGTGTGATTCAACTGTCTGAGCAGCAGGTCATCTGAGAGCGTCTTTGCCTCTGGCTCAACTGGCTCAGTGGCGACGCCAGGGGTGTGACTGATATGTGTGTGACAAACTAGGTCTTGGTTACACTTTTTTAAGTTTGTATTTGGGAAGAGGAGGAATTTCCAGGAAAATTCTGGACTTGGGCAATAGAGAACCCTCACCCAGTGACGCCGGTAACACCCGAAGCCGTGTAGTGGCTTCCTCTCTAAGCACTGTCTTCAGAGTAAGGGTCTGGCTGATTGGGTTGGAGCTCCTCCTGCTCCGAGCGCCCAGTCAGTGTCTTTGGATGGGGTACATCACTGCTAGGAGAGTGTACCTCCACACCCCCACGACCCTAGGTCTCTTTATTCTCTCTCTCTCTCTCTCTCTCTCTCTCTCTCTCTCTCTCTCTCTCTCTCTCTCGGGTCTCTCCAGCCCTAGTTGTTCTCTAGAACAGGGCTGCCCATCTCTGCGTGCTGACTGCATGAGTCTGTGGGTGGGAGTCGTAGAAGGAGTCCAAAGACAGTTTGGGTCCATAACGGGCCAGGAGAGGCCGTGAGGGTTGGAGAAGCAGCTAAGTGGGGTCGCGTGTGCTAAGTTTGGGTGAAGCCCTGGGATGGAAGACCCAGCACTATACCGACAGACATACTGGTGTAGGAAGATGGCAGCAGAGTTGGACAACATTGTGGATGTATCTAATCGCATCCTTTGAGATGGTAAAACTCACGTTATGTGTATTTGGCTGCCATTCCCCTTCTTGAGAAATGGGGCTGGTTCTAGAGCGCAGGCAGAGCAGATGGCTTTACCCACCCTGCCCTGCCCTGCAGCACTCTCACGCGCCTCTCCCTGCCTCTCTCTACTCAGTCCCTTCACCATCAGAGATGAGTGTGATCCTGTACTAGGGCGCCCACTGGTGCTGGTCTTTGGGGTCATGATGCAGTGGTAACAGGACGGATGTCCCTTTCAGGATGGGTCACTCAGTGAGCAAGGTTCAACTGCAGAGGAAAGGTTCATCTCTGCTTTGGGTACTTCTCTGCTGCTCCAGCTCTGGTCTGCTGGAGATGCAGGGTGCTCGGGATAAAATACTGCCATTGGAACCCTCAAGGACTCTGAGCATGTTAGACTGTCCCGGACATTTACATTCAGTGTTGTTTGCTCCGGGAGGGCTTTGCTGAGAACTCTCAGGTCAGCATTGGGAAGGAGCTCCTCCTCCGTGTGCTGACGGTGCTCACAGAACCCTTCCTCTGGTCCTTTTGAGATAGCAGCCTAAGCTGGATCAGTCCGTCACTGCATTATCAGCTTTGCAAACAGCCTCACTCCCACAGTGCCGCTATGTGCTATTTTGCCCCCCCCCCCCCCCCCCCCGCGCGTCCCTTGAGGTACTTGCTGAGCCACCTCACTGTCTGAAACACATTCTGACCCTGGTGGAGCACTTGAGAAGGAAGCGGATGGAGCTGAAGGAATGTACTAAATGTGACTGCCAGTACCTTGGGCAGGTGGCCTGGAGGGGGAGTAAAGGACCTTCAGAGCCGGTTTCTCCGAAGTGACCGGCAACACTGTTTCAATCAATTTGTAAGGGCTTAACAGAAGTGAAACTTCCCGCTGGGGCTGTCCTGTCTGTCTAACTCTGGGGACAAAAGCATGCGCCCAGCAGTCACTGTCACAAGTAATTCATCTCTTATGAATGCTTGATGCTGAGCTCTAGGGTCTGGTCCCTCCACAGCACACGTATCTTACCACAGGTCCTCTGTGTTATACCGGCTTTCACCTGGCTTTGCCTTCCCTCGCCCCTTCTGAGGGGGTTCTTCTTCCATCCTCAGCCAGCCCCGCCCTAGTCCTGGTAGCTCTCTGCTGAGCTCTGCCCCTTTCTCAGCTCTTTCAAGCCCTCCCTCATTTCTTCTATGTATTTACCCAACAGTTATCCACTGGAGCGGATTGCATAGTGTCCTAAAGCAGAAAGCTAATGCAGAAGATGGATTTTTTTTTAATCTAATGTAGTAAAGAGCTTTAAATTTACTTTTAACCGAGATATAGGAACATAATAAGTGCAGGTACTAATGGGGATGTGTCCCCCCCCTTTTTTTTTAATGTAGATCAGAATTATGTGATTTTTAAAATCAATTTAAATGTATCTGTTGCCTCACATGTTAGACACATCTTGATGGTGGACACTCTCAACGCATATCCTTCTGGTTTCTGGGGTGTGTGGTCTCCTTGCCACTGTGGTCACCCAAATGTCTCTTAGCACCAGACTTTCCAGGTCTGTGTTAACCACCCCTTTCCCGATGTCGTGTGACCCAGATCTGAATCCTGCGATTAAGTCATGGTGTTTTCTTCTAGCCTCACTTTACTCATTATCCCACCTTGAAGCCAGCTGACGTGAACAGTGAGCAAGCCAGACAAGGGTGGTTGCTGCTTGAAAAAGCTGCATCCCGCCAGGACACATACATGACTTAATTACTTGGCTTTTTGGCTATATAATGTTTAAATTTTTCATAGTAGCTTCATTTATTTAATTTTAATTTGACTTAATTTTAATACCCAGAGTTCAGGGCTTAAGGGTTTATTTGGTTCAGTGGTGTGCTCTTGCCTACCAAGCATAAGGCCCTGAGTTTGGTCCTCAGCTCCCAGGGGCAGGGGGAAGACAGATGTACAGATCTGTCTGCACAGCCTAGCATAACGCCAGATAGGAACTAGGAGCTTATAAATGTTTACTAAGTAAAAAAATGAGGTTTGAGCTGATATGGCATTAATGCTGACCCTTTTAAAACTTTAAATAACTGGGCATGGTGGGGCTTGCCTTTAATCCCAGCATAGGGAAAGCAAAGGGGCCACCTGCCCCTGTTAGTTCAAGGCCAGCCTTGTCTGATTATGGCAAGTTCCAGGTCAACCAAGAGCTACATGGTGAGACCCTGCCTCAACATAAAATAAAATATAATATAAAATAGAAATAAATGAATAAAGAAGAACTCTTAAAGATAGCTAGATTTGGCTTTAAAATAATTTGTCTTTATATATGGCATGCCCAGCTTTTAAAAATGCCTTATCTATTTTAATATGCTTTTTTTTTTTTTTGCCAGAGCTGAGGACCGAACCCAGGGCCTTGTGCTTGCTAGGCAAGCTCTCTATCACTGACCTAAATCCCCAACCATGTTTAAAATACAAGTCTCTAGAAGTCTTTACATTTGAGAGGAATACAGAGGTCTTCATTGCTGTTAAATATTTTTTGATGCCAACCTGGCCATTTAGAAGCGGCGCTCATCTGTTGTCTTGTGAGAGACGTGGTACATCTAGTCGTACTAGTGGCACATGTCAGAGCCAAGCTTAGCTGCCCATGACATGACCTGAGCCAGTTATTTCTCCCCTCCCCCTCCTTCCTGCTTGAACCTATAACACAGGCAGAACAGCTTAGTGAACCTCTCCAAGCTGCTATGAGAAAGACAAATTAACACTAGGGAGGTGCCTAAGGCAGCGGTGTTTGTGAAGCAAAATCCACCTGTGAACCATCCACCCTAGCGGTGTCCACTTTAGATAACAGTTATAGACACGAAAGAACTTGATGTGGTTCGTGGTGCCCGACGGAATCATTACTGTGGGGAGATCTCACACATATGTTCAAAGGCTTGAGAAACAAGTGCACAGGAAGCCAGAGCATGCGTGATTGCAAGAAGCATGATTGGGACCTGTGAAGAAAGGATGTCTCCTAGCCATGAGACATAACTGAAACACCCCTGGGATTCTAGATGGGCCCTGAGTTTGCCAGGCAGGGACTGAAGCAATCCAGGGGGCAGAGGAGGCAGGCAGGGTGCAGAAGGTGAGCACCAGGGGAGAGGTGGTCAGTGAGTGATGATGCCATGGATCAAGCAGGGAGGTGGTGGGAGAGCCCACGGCTGCCGGAGTCACCGGCACAGCTTGTTGGAGCCTTTTCCTCTAACTCCACTGCTGTGGCAGAGGTGGTCCTCATGCCTGTCTGTGCGCATGCTCTCCCGGGCCGGCACGCTCCAGATTCCCTTTTGTTCCTGCCTGCTGCCCTTTGGCCCGAGAAGTTACTACCCAGCTTTCTTGCCGTTGCTTTCCTTTGCAAGAATGGCTGTGTGTCACTGACTGGGTTTTCCTGGAAGGAAATGAGGAGGGGCAGAAGTTCCAGCTTCCCTCAGCTCTGTCAACAGGCATTTGATGGTCACCGGGGCATGAGCTGGCATGCGTGCCCAGCTTCCTCTCCCCTGTTTTCTTTGGAATGTTGAAGAGTTATCAGTTCACAAATAATAATGATAGTGGACCGGATCCTGTTAAGGATCCAGCACCCTTACGATTCTTTGGGTGTGTAAGTCCTTTCTGAGCGGCCAGGCTTTCTGTGAAAGATGCATCCTGGGTTGAACCCTCAGGTTTTCAAACTTAGTCTCGTTTCACTGGTTTAACATGTAATGAAGAGGGATCCTGCTCCATGGAGCCCTGGCAAGTCAGGGCTGGCTACTGTGGTTACCAGTGGTCCTTATTCACAGGTTTATGGCAGAAAAAGCCATAGGAGAGTAGGCATGTTTGATGTTACCTGTGTGTGATGCTGAACCTGAGAGCCAAGGAGATGGAGCATGTGGTCCTGACTGCTGCACCTCAGGTTTCATTGGAAACTTAATGGGTGTGTGACTACCGTTCAGAACTTCCCTCCCAGAAACTCACAGTAGGAGTTAGTTACTTCTCCGTCTACCACATGGGTTCTGGGGTTCAGGAACTCAGGTCATCAGGCTTTGCACTGAGCACCTTTACCCACATGGAGCCATCTCAACTTAGCAAATACTAACAGTGGTGTTTGTGGTGGGTATTGTGTTCCCTGAAATACTGTGTGTTCCCCGAAATAAACATATCTGGGGTCAGAGAACAGACAGCCACTAGAACAGAACCAGAAATGGTGGCTAGAAAATGGGAAGAGTAAGCTATAGCAAAAGTTGGGTGGTGGTGGTACACACCTTTAATCCCAGCACTTGGGAAGCAGAGCTAGCTGGATCTCTGAGTTCAAGGCCACTTTAGAAACAGCTAAGCATGGTGACTCACGCCTTTAATCCCAGAAACCCAACCTTTAATCCCAGGGAGTGGGGGCAGAAAGAGAAAAGTATATAAGGCGTGAGGACCAGGAATTAGGGGAGAAAAAAAAGCATGTAGTGAGTAAAGCATGTAGTTAGTTAAGCATCTGGTTGGTTAAGTGTTCAGGCTTTGGAGCAACACAGTTCAGCCAAGATTCATGTGGAGGAGGACTCAGAAGCTTCCAGCCTGAGGAAACAGGATCACCTGAGGAACTAGCAAGGTGAGATAGCTGTGGCTTGTTCTGTGTCTCTGATCTTCCAGCAATCACCCCAATAACTGGCCTCGGGTTTGATTTCATTAATAAAAACTTTTAAGATTCCTGCTACAGGTGTTTATTACAGATTTAGTGTAGAGTTTATAGAAGACGCATTAAAATTTTCTTTTGGGGGTAGACTGATGTTAACTCAGTCTTGATGCTTTCTGGTGGATTCCGACTCATTGGCCAAGTTCTGCACAAATGAGGAGAGTCAGACCATGGTGATGATTACTAAGCTGTGACCACGGGCGACTTAGCTGAAGGAAATGGTTGAAGCCTCACCATGTCCTGTGCAGTCAGCATTATTCATAAGTAAACAGGGTCTCAAAGGGCAGGAAGACAAGGGCAATGCTGGGGCCTCACGCCCTGCTCTCCACAGCAGACTCACCCGGCACTCACAGTCCCTTTTCACTCTGTGTGTGTGTGTGTGTGTGTGTGTGTGTGTGTGTGTGTGTGTGTGTGTGTTTTCTTCCTCCAGCCTCATAACCACTATGGGCATTCAAGATTGGTTGAACTTTGTTGTTGTTGTTGTTTTTTCAGACAGGGTCTGTGTAGCCTAAGGTGGCTTTGAACCCTGAACTCTTGATATGCCTGCTTCTACCTCCCAAGTGTTGGGATCACAGGCAGGAGCCGCCATATTTGGCTCTTTAACTCAAATTCAAGGTCTGACAAATGAATGAAATCTGACTCACTTCTCTCAAGCAGCCAGCATCTTCTGTTAGCACATGATGGAGCATGTGCGGTGTACCGTCATGTGAGTTTGGAGAACACAGAGTTAAAACCACAGCACCAGGCTTCTGTAGGATGGGACTCCTTTGGGTCTTTATTATGTTCCTATGGACTCTGAGTTTATTTATAGGCGGAAGAGGTCACACCAGTCTTTTTATGAGCTTGCATGTTTATCCACATACTCACTCATCTTTTTATTATGGCAGAATACCTCAAGGGATTAATTTTCCACAAACTAGCATTTTGGTAGTGTATCAACTTGGGTAAGTTGTTTACTCTCTTTGGGCCAAGTTGTCTATTCTCCATATTGGCCTAAAGATATTCCAAAATCTCTTCAGTAACTGATAGCTCTATGATATAAACTTTGCCCCAAACCAGGTATTTGGATTACCAAATGAGCTCCTAAGGTAGTGTCCAAATCTCTGAGAGTCGTTCCGTCATGACACCTGGGGCGTTTGACTGAGCACCAAATACCACGAGTAGGACACAAATCAGGCTAGCCACTCACTGAGAGAACTGCATCTCAAGCTGACGATTAAAAAGCCAGACAAGGAGGTGAAGGCACAGCTCAGCAGCCGAGAGCATGTGATGCTCCTGCAGAGGATCTGAGTTTGGTTCCCAGCACCCAGGACAGGCAGCTCACAACCACCGTAATTTCAGCCCCAGAGGAATCGATGCCTCTAGCCTCCTCAGCCACCTACACTCACATGTATACATCTACACACACACACACACACACACACACACACACACACACACACACACCTCAGTAAGAGGGAAGCAGAAACCCTCATAAGGAAAAAAAGACCCAGAGACAAGCTGCCTCCTTTTTGTGAGAGGTAGGGCCTTCAGCGCAGTGACAAGCTGGACCCAGTGGGCTGTGTTTGTATAGCACAAGGGCTACTTCTAGAGGGGGTGTGACCTGGCTGGCTTAGTACTGCAGAATGTGCAGAATGTAAAGCCTTTCCGAGACTCTGACATTATCGGGAAGCTTCTTTATACCATGGCCTCGTCCCAAGGTCAGACTCCTGTGGAGGCGTTCTCTGAGTAAAAGACTCACATTCAGGACTCCACACTGTCACTGAGTAATCGAGGTTGTCAAGTATTGTGAGTAAACGACAATTGTATTTATAACCTGGGCATCAAACCAGGCCCTTGGGCATGATAGACAAGTGACAATTTTATTCTTCACTAGTTTAGTTTACCCAGCCACAGCACGAAGCAGATAGGAGACATTGTCCATGGTCACTAGTTTACTTTTGAAAGAAAATAACTGGTAATAACCAGTTTCAGTTAGAAAGCCGTTTGGTTGTTGTTTGTTTTATTCTCTCTTTAGGGCTGGAGAGACGGCTCAGTGATTCAGAGCACCGGCTGCCCTTCTGGAGGACCCGGGTTCAGTTCCCAGCACCCACGTCACAACCACCTGTAACTTCAGCTCCAGGAGATCTAATGACTTCTTCTGGCCTCCACTGGCACCTGCTCTCTCTCTCTCTCTCTCTCTCTCTCTCTCTCTGTCTCATACACACACACACACACACACACACACACACACACACACACACACGTACGTACGTAAAAACGAAAGTTTTTGTTAAACTAGTATAGTATAATAAAATAGTGCCTCCCAAATTATTAAAATGAGTGTAGATGAATTTAAAAAATTATCAATCTACCTCTTTGAGCTCCATATGTATTAGGTGTTTAAAACTGCAACAGGGAGAAATAGCCCAGTGATTCAGAGGACTAGCTGCTCTTCCAGAGGACTCAGGTTTGATTCCAGGCCCTCTCTGGCCTCCACAGGCACCAGACATACATGCAGATGAAACATTCAAATGTAAAATTTTAAAAATTAACAAAAAAATCTCCCCCAAACTATGCTGTCCCTCAAGACAAGAAATTCATTCCTCACTCTCCCAGCTGTGAAGGTGAATTGAACCACTTCCTGGGTAGCTTTCCCATTCTTTCCCTCTGGGCTGTTGAAAGCACTCAGGATGAGAGGATGTAGTAAGGGTCCTTTCTAGAGCTAAGGGTCAGGTGCAGAAGCAGCTCCACTCTACCTTGTGGGAAGCTCAAGGAAATGCCGTCTGCAAGCATGCTAAGCAGAAGGTTTCAGGTGTTGGAGAGGCAGGGACGGGAAGACTGGAAGGGAGTGATAAAAGGGACAAGCAGGTGTGAGGGGACGTCTCTTACCAGGTTCTTGTTGTATTTTGTGGTTGTTTTTGAACCAAGTTATCCGAGGCTGAGGGACGCCGTGAGCTTGACAGTCTAAGGTCGCAGAGCCACTGATGGACACCTTGGAGTCGCTGAGGTTCTGCAGCAGGTGTGGTGCCTCCTGATCTAGTGAGGAAAAAGAGGGGGTTGTGGTTACTTTGATTGCACAAACAGACTGGCATTTTAATAGAGACAGAAACCACCCAAGGTGACCATAAGATTTCAACATGCATTTTGTCTGCTTTCTCTTCAATCATTAAAGCTATTGTTTCCCTTAATAAGCTGTGACAACAATTTGCAATGTGCTAGAATGATTAAGTCAAGGACTCGGCTAAACTCTATATTTTTAGATGTTTTAGATTTTAGATACATGGGCTTTGACTGGCCAACTCATTTTCTTCTTTGACAAGGAAAAGCTTTTTTAGAACCCAAATGTTTCATGCATTTGAGGAACTAAACATGAAAAACATGGTTGTATATGTAGGGCTATAATATTTTTTAACATTCCTATTACATGTTTTGATGGGCCAATGTAATCTTATGTCTTATGTTTGATCTCTGAATTGAACCCGATGGTTCCTGAGTTTGTACTGATTTCAGCTTTATGGGGTGGGTTGTGTTATTCCATAACCTACATTTCGAGGCAGCACACCAAACAGGAAGATTCTAAAATTTTCAAAGCTTTATTGATTACTCCTCTCCCTGCATTCCCACCCCAAATGCAAGCTACCAAAAGGTTAATTCAAGAGGCAGAGGCACAAATTGTAGGTTTTGCACTATATAATAGCACAAATATTGTATTTTATATTATTTTCTCTTGAAACATACAAATATGGTACAATACAATTTATTTTAATAAAATGCCAACCAATATAGTACAACAAAAATGAACTTAATACATTAAGATGTAATACATTATAATATTAAAATCCCACATAGGAACCGCAGTACCCCCAGGGCCCCAAATGAGTACAGTGTCTCTGCATAAATGAAGTAGTCAGTCAGTCCTGCTGATGTGTATACATTCTAGTGAGGCAGGATTGGATTGGGGCTCAAGCCCAACAGAGAAGAACAGAAATGCCTCCTAACACTCCCCCCCCCCCCCCCCCCCCCTCCTCCTTCCCCATCTCATTTGCAAATCCTAGGAAAGAATCCCAAGCAAAAGTTTGGGCATGACTTACATATTCTGCACACTGGTCTGAGCTTTCTCTGACCAGGTTTGGTTCCTCATCTTAGGGCCTTAACACGGGGAGAGAGCAGCTTAGGAAAGGTTAGACTACAAAGTGATGCCGTGGCCTGGATTCCACGTCCCTTGCAGGAGTCTGCTGGTCCCCAACACCTTTCTCTTTACATTCCTGCAGGAAGACTCTCAGGGTGAGCATTTGTTAAGGCCATTTTGAAAGCCCAGGTTAAGAAGTATATCATCATATAACACGGTGAAGGAGCACTGAGGTGCCAGGGTTACTATTCATGAGGAGGTTTCTCAAGGGACATGGTTTTCATAGCTTATCATCAGTCTTGTTTGACATAAAATGCAATCTGAAGGCAAGAGCATTGAGGAAGTGCTGGTTGATTAAAAACCTTCTTCCTGAGCAGGCTGCATGGTCACAGCTGCTCTTGTCCTCGCCGGTTTTCAGTGTCTCCCCTTAGCTCACCTCACAGGCAGAACCATTATTGCATTTCTGTGCCCGAGTCCTATGCAATCGGTCAGCTTTTCTCCACGGAAAATGCAGCCCATAAAAACTTTCACTATATGATAACTTGTGCACGCCTGCTCATTACAATGTTGACATTTTTACAAAACACCAGGGAGACAGACAAGATAATAGAGAAGGCATGACTAAGCAGCATTTAACAGTGCCCTGCTGACTTTGCCAGATTGAACCTAAAACTTAGACCCAGTCCATTGAGTTAACTTAGCTTCCTTCAGCGCATTTACTATTACCAATGTGTCAACTATGACAAAACAATCTATCACTGCTCATAGGTCTTAAAAGAAGTTTGAATACAGGGCCTATAAGACATCAATTATTTTCATAGCTACAGTTTATAAATATCATCAAATAAGTTTTGAGTTTCCCTGACCGATGTACTTAGAAGAGAATGTTTTAACAAAAAATGTTGCAAAGAGCACCCAAAGGGCCCATTTGTACAATACAAACTTCATACAAGCAGCATGAAAAGCTGCAGAGTTAACACAGAACTCTCCATTTAAATACAAGGTCCTCAAACCCCTTCTGAAGCATGCACTATTAGGATTTACCCATGAAAACTGTTTTTTCAATTTGGGCTACTGTCTGCAAGACCTTTCAACCTGAGAATCATATCTTGTTAATTCTACCTTGTACTTTGTAACAATGTATTCTGACATTTTAAGGAAGAAAGGTACATGAAACCCATACATAGTTGGTAGAGATAGAAACCTGACCCCTCTACTAAATAATCTGAATTAACAGAATATTTCTGCTGGGTATTGGTGGCCAGAGACCACTGCCTATAGGAGTGCTTTTTAGGTATGAACTCGAATTGCTGGCAAGGTCCTAGGTCCCTAAAGAAATGTTTCTTTTTTCCACTTTCGGGAGGGGCAGAGGAACCAGCCTCATCACCCTACACTTCAGCTAGTCTCATGTCTAGGCTCTCTCTCTCTCTCTCTCTCTCTCTCTCTCTCTCTCTCTCTCTCTCTCTCTCTCTCTCTCTTACCCTCATCTCTCTTCATCCCCCAAAGGACAAAAAAAATCTATACAATAGTTTCTTTTCTTAGAACAATTTTCTGGAAGGATTAATTATACAACAAACAATGAATGGCATTCTTAAAATTGTGTCTTGGAATACTGTCCCCCCTCCTGGGGGACAAACTGGAAGGCTTTGCATCTTCAGTACAGCTTTTCCGAGAAGGCTAAACCCTAAATCCTTCATTTCTTTTTTTTTTCTTTAAGCTTTCCTAAAAGCTGGGCCCCCGAAGTTTTCTTAATGGTGCTGGAGTTTTGTTTCCTGAAGGAACACATTGCCTCAGAAGGAACAAAGAGACCAGGCCAAAGAGCCATAGGTAAGACTTCAAGACACAATTGATTATTCTTTCCTCTGGGCTGACAACTTCCAGGCTACCGATTGTTTTCACAGCATTTGGGGCTCCATAAAACTGGCATTTGGGGGAAATGCTATTGTTTACTCTTTCACACTTGACAAAAGCAATTCCCACGGAAGACAAGTTTAGCCATGGGACCCGGTCTGTTACCTAAAGGAGGAAACAGGCTGGTGAGTTCCCAAGCTTGAAGAGTTGCCATATTGTCACCTCCCACTGAACTGCCCAGCCACTGTGTTTCTGAGCCATGCTATTTTGGTCATGATTGCTGGCTTCCCCACCCCTAGAGTTCACATACAAAGGTCAATCATACATGGAAACAGAACAATGCATATTAAAAGTACCTTTCCTTCAAATGCAAGTTGAAAATGTAATTGCTCTTGATTTTTAAAAAAGACATACATTTAAATAGTTTTAATACTTTTGCAATTTCTTAACCCCCATAAACATCCCATTAACATTTTTGCATGTAGAGAAAGTGGCCTTTTCTTTTTTTAATGGGTGGATTTTCTAATAGATATTTAGAAGACTGCATGAAATCTCTAGTCACAATATTTCCTGGATACGTGGATGTGGACACCTTTGAATGCCATCGAAGCATGATGAGGGCTTTAAAACAGTACCCAGGGGCCATGAGTATTCAGAATGAAAGCTTGCTGTGCTTCCCCAGCTGTCAGGGGTTGTCGGTCTAGTCCAGGGCAGTGAGGAGCAGTGTCTGATTGCTGGACTCCCTATTGAGGAAACGGCGGTGTAATTACCTGGAGTGGACAGAGGAGGGTGGAGCTGCCTTGGTAGACCTTCATAAATCACATTGGGACAAAGCTTTGCTCTTGGAATTACATCAACATCTTGTGCCCCTGGGACCCATCTTAGAAGCCCCAGTTTCCGATCAATATACTTCATGTAAAAAAAATACTTTCAAATAAATAAGCATCATAACTTGTTACCCAGGTACTATTTACAAATCAAGAGCCAATGAAACAGTTAAAATAAAACCAGGTAGACACCCGACAAAGACTCAAATTCAACTGTACTCATCCTGTGCTGAAAAATGAACTTATTTGTGTCCATCTTTGGCAGAAACCAGTGTTTGCTTAAATTATTCAGTTTGTGCAGCTTCACAACTTAAAAAAAAAATATCAAAAGAGGTTGGCATCAGAGTGGAATAAAAGACGAGTCCCAGGTTGCTGTCTATCAGGCAGGAGAAGACAGAAGAGTGAACGCATAGAGGAGGCAGGGTACAAGGGTCTTCATCCAAACACACACCAGGTCGCCCAGAGAGCACCCTGGGCCAGTGAGCACGGGGCTCCTTATTACACTATCATGTCCAAACTCATTTTGAGAGGAGTGTCTCCTCTGGGCCTGAAAGTTAGCAACAGTAACAATAAACCAAGATGATAGGAGACAACTGTTACTTTTCAGTGAGTCCTTTAATGTTTGGCATTACTTTGTGTGGTACAATCATTCCTCCTGCTTTTAAATTTGGAGATCCGAGAGAAAATGGCCCTTTTGTTGCAGTGCTCACCTCTAATGAGAACTTCTGTCTTCCGAAGGGTTTCTTCCCCTGTGTATATGTTCCTGGCTCTGCAGGCATAGGTGCCCGAGTCTTCCAGGGACACATTCTTGATGACAAGGTTCAGAGTGATGGAGTACTCTTGAGTGGTGGCCATTTTCTGCTTGCTGATGCTGTGGTGCATTGTTCTGTTATTTACTGTCCGTAGCAGAATCCAGGTAATGTCTCTGTACAGGAACTTGTTGACCGTGCAGGAGAGTTTCAGGTCTTCTCCTTCTGTTGGCATCTTTTCCAAGGAAACGTGAAAGCCATTTGGTACATCTATAAAATAAGAATGAAGAACGTCAGACTAATGTCTCCCAATAAGATACTCAGACATGGCAAGAACTATTCATTTCCCCCGCAGATCCACTGAGCACAAGCATCAGCCAGGACAAGGGTTCTGTGTGTCTGAGTTAGAGGAAGTGATCAGACAAGGCAGGGAGAGTCTATGGAGTTGAGCCCATCCTAAGTGACGCAGGGAATGCAAAACCAGGGCAGTTTGGGGGAAGGTAACCTTTTCCTTTTTATCCACAGTTGCTTTTCATGGTGAAATGGTTTTCCTAACTTGGATTAAGAACCTCATTCCCCGTCTCTTTATCACATACAGTACTGTTAAGCTGACATTTGAGGAGAGTAAAATAATAAAATAGCCAAAGAGCAATTTGTACTAAAACTCAAAGGTCCCTGTACGGTCAAGCTGGTTCCCAGCAGCTCCTTTCAACCGAGCATGGAAAGGCTGGTCAGAGTCAGTCAGAGCCGGTCAGCCAGTCCTCCAGGGACTGCCCTTACCGCGAAGTGGCTTCCTCCCTACTGCTTCTGAATAGAGACCCAAGCCTCTCAACTAGTCCAGGGGGCCAGGGGTCACCCAGGGTTCTCCCCCACTCAGGCTCCTCTAGTGGGAATGGTTGTACTCATACACAAAAGGCAAAAAGTTTTCTTTTGAAAATGTAGGCAAATCTAGACCAGTTTCCAGATTCCAAACATGTTCAATAGTTTTAAGTCAAATTTAGGGCTGGGAGCATATCTCAGCGGCATAGAATTTGTCTAGTTAGTATGCATGAGTTTCTGAGTTTAATACCCAGCACCACAAGGCAGGGAGGTCATATTTATTCTAAAGAAAAAAATCATTCTGAGGAGTGGGGTGTGGAAGTGCACGCCTGTCATCCCAGCACTTGGGAGGTACAGACAGGAGGACCATGAGTTCAAGGCCATCCTCAGCTGTATAGGAAGTTTGAAGAGGGCCAGGGCTCCTGGAGACAGTCTCAGAAGCAATAAGAAATGGTTTTGAAGGTAACGGTGTCAACCGAAGCCATTCTGTTCGGTATCAGGTCTCATCCTTTCTCTGCATTTCCCCAGGCCCTCCCCATTCCACGCCAGCCTGTGCACCCCACCTCTTAGGAGTCCTTCCAGAACCATCATTTGAGTTTAGGGGTATAGGCTCCTTCATGCCATTCCAGAACATTCATTGCAGGGTTTTAAAAATCATGGCTGCTGGCCCTGAACTGACGTAGTCTCAATACTCTCCCATTGCTTGTTACTGGTGATGTATCTATATTTGAGCAAAGAATTTGGGCCAACATTTTACAAAGAGCTTTGAAGATGAAAAGAGCTGTTGTCTGTTGTTATTATTATCCTCCGTACACAAAGCTCTAAAGAGGCCTTTAAACCTTAAGGGGACAATGGTCCAAAATTAGACATCATATCAGCTCTTTCCTAAATCTCACGTTGCTTGTTTTTCTGTTTTTTTCTGGCTTTGGCGGTATTATAAAATGTCTCGTCTGAAGAAATGCCAAAGTATTCATCTGAAACCTGGAAGCAGGGGGTAGCAGCAGCCTGGGAGGTGGTGGTGGCTGAGGAGCAAGGAGCAGAGGGGACGCTCTTAAAGAGGATGTGGCAGAGGACCTGCGGCCATCGATGGTCATTTCTAACCTAACAGTAAGGTATCTCCAGCAGCTGCTCTCCTCCAGCCAGCATCGCTTTACATCCTTCCAGGTGAGAAGGACACATTGGCCGAGGACAGACAGAGGGCGGCACACAGGCTGCTCGCAGGCCATCCGCTAAGACCAGAGCCCTTCTCCATTCCTCTGCACTCTTCCTGGTGGGTTGGCACCCAGGGATCCCGGTCACACCACTGAGGTCATGCGCGGAGACTCTATTTACTTTAGTGATTGGAAACTTCCTGTGGAAATAGCTCACAGGTTTCCTGGTGGAAGATTTTGTTTATCTTTGCCAAGCACCACCAGGAATCTCAAAATAAAATGCATTTAGTGACATTGGGAAATGAGGGAGATAAGACATTGCCATTCCGGTTTCACCCTGGGTGATGGCTCACACACCCATAGTCACACCGGGTGCCAGAAAGAAAAAAAAAAAAGCACGAAAAATTCACCCGGTGAAGAGGAAACAAACAAAAAATAAACAAACAACTGAAAAAAAAACAAAAAAACCAACCACCTTTTTCTGGGGAGTGAGGCCAGACAGCTCTGTTTCTCAATGTAACCCCTTCAGGATTTGCTTTTGAGTCACAGAAATCTGTAGACAAATATCTTTGTTTAATAAACCCAGAGAGTTTATTATTTATTTATTTATTTTTTAAGCCTGAGTATAAAAATGGATCCAAGAAAGGGTTATTCTTCCACTCTGCTGAGAACAGAGAAAGATTCCTGCCTAAGACAATGACATCACCACCAAATAACACTCCTCATTTGGATGGGGCTCACCCAATCTCCTGAGGGGACCAGGAGAGAAGCCAGCCTCACTCTGGAGACACAGGCACCCTCTTGTAGACAGAACACACCCATGTACAAACAGGCCCCTGGCGGGCAGGTATTGTCCCCTGACTGGGGTGGCCCCACAGAGAAACTGAAAACGGTGAGTGTGAGCTCATTTGGAACACTGGACATTTTCCTTCCACTGAAAACCAGCAGGAATACTCCCTGAAGGAACACGGATGGTTACTGGAAAGCTTTCCTTAATTAGGAGGGGACATGGCCAAGGATGCCGATGGCCATAGCTAGCTGCTTCCCCACGGAGGAAGGGGAAGTTGCTGTGTTATAAAAAGAGGGGGAGAATCCAAGAGAGAACTAATAAAGCGCCAAATCGATCTTGACAGCATTCAAGTCTACACAGCCACTTTAGGGGTAGGGGAGCCTAGGGACTGAACTCAGGGCCACCTCCATGATGTTAGGGGGAGGGGGCTCCACCACCAAGGTCATTGTGTAAGTTACTGCTGTAAGTTCTAGGCTAGTCTGGTTTACATATGAGTTCCTGGACATGGATACATAGTGAGACCCTATCTTAAAAAAAATAAATAAATAAAACGAGAACCAGGTGCATGCTTTTAATCCCAGCACTCGGGAGGAAGAGGCAGGCAGATCTCTGTGAGTTTGAGGCCAGCCTGGTCTACAGAGTGAGTTCCAGGACAGCCAGGACTGTTCCACAGAGAAACCCTGTCTTGAAAAACCAAAAATAGATAGGTAAACAAACAAACAAACAAATATTTGGAACAAATATTTGATATGAAAAGTATAATAATTAGCTAAAAGCTAATGGTGAATGTAAGCAGTTCAAGCTCATCAACCTGCACATACACTTTCCAGGGCTGGTAGAAGAGAGTTCTAGGGAGCGGGCATACCCTAGACTACAAAACCCAGATTATGAGCTGTTTCAGGCTTAAGTTAAAGTTGCTGGGTTTTCAGAAGTGCCGTCAGCTCCCAGTAGACGTGTCTTTCCCCTCCACTCAGCAGCCTCTTCCAGCACAAGCACTCCAGTGTAAACCAGAAGTGTCCCTCCCTGGTGAAACATCTATGGGCCAAAGGAGTGTGCCTACCCTGAGCCTACCTACTCTAGATAATGTTCAAGGGCCTTGTGGCGGGAGGGTCTCGACACCCCCAGAAAAAGACAGATGGTTCCCAAGTGCCTCTACACCAGCTCAGTCTCTTCCTGGGCCAGAGGGTGAGCCTCCTCAGCCTTGTCACTCATCAGTGTGCTCAGCATACAGGAAGTGTATGGGGTTGGGGAGCAGACGTGGATGTGTACAGGCCCCCACCCACAGGGATGGAGTGAGAGGCAAGCCTGGCCTTGAGGTCCCCATGAAGGTACAGTTGTCCATAAGAAGTCAGAACGTATGGAAAGTTTTGTGGAATGATTTTTCAGTAGCTAAAGGAGAGTCTGTGGCCCCCAGTGGCACTCTCCTTTGGCTTTGAACACACAGGGGTGAGCCCAGCCTCCTCCCTCTCTCTGTTCACATCCCCCCTCCCCCAGCCTGCTGCTCCTCACGCTCTGTTTTCTTTATTAGAGGCTTAGAGCTAACAGTACAACATAAACCCTTTCAGCCACACACAACTTTGGACTACTGGCTGAATTTTATACCACTTATTTTAAATTGATTAAAATTTAATCAGAGCAGTGGGGTGAGAGTGCGTGTGTGTGTGTGTGTGTGTGTGTGTGTGTGTGTGTGTGTGTGTGTGTATGTGTGGGGGGGTCTGTGTTCTTTGTTTTTCCCTTGAACACGGGGCTGTGGGCATAGCTCAGTGGTAAAACATCTGTGTGAGGTCTTAGGGAAATGACCAGGAAGGCCATCCTCGAAATGTTGACTATATATTAAAAATATAATATAGTATTTAGATACACTTAACTAAAGTAATTGTTATTGTGGCTTTTTTTTTTTTTTAATGGGGCTTGTTTTGGGATAGGGTTTCTCAGTTTATCCCTGGCTGTCCTGGAACTTGCTCTGTAGACCAGCCTGGCCTCCACCTCAGAGATCTGCCTGCCTCTGTCTCCCAAGTGCTGAGATTAAAGACGTACACCATCATCTCCCAGACTCTAAAACGTTATTCTATAGAATAAGTAAACACTAGAAATCTTTTTTTAAAGATTTCTTTTCTTTTTATTTTATGTGTATATGTCTGTGGATATGCACATATATGTGCAGTTGCCATGGAGGCCAGAAAAGAGGAAATGGAATCACCTAGAAGTAGAGTTTCAGGCAGTTGTGTGCTGCCTGGTGTGGTGCTGGGAACCAAACCCAAGTCTCCTGCAAGAGCACAAGTCCTCTTACCCACTAAGCCATCTCTGCAGCCCCCAAAAAGTTCAAGTTATAAACGTGGCTTCTGTCTGTCGGACAGTGGTGATACCAAAGAACAAATGCAGACAGCACATTACTGCTGTGGATACATAGCAATTCTAGGACATGCACAAGTTGATGCATGGCCTCCTTTTTCCTGGGAGACCTGGGTCTGTGCTCACACATCAGGTTGACACGTGCTGCTCTTCAATGAGTGCTATCAACATTGCAGCTAGTCGACTGCTCAACACAGATGTGTTGAGAGTTCAGAACAGAGGGCCCTGTCCCATCTTCCAAACCACACATGCCTTGACTATGGATTTAGATTGTAAAAACCTGTTTCCAGCTAATACAAGAACAATGCAAACCTTTGTATTTAATTAGTGCGAAGGGCCTGAATTTACTTGCAGACTAATTTGAGTGAAATCTTTGTAGGAATCCTTCCCCAGCAAAGGCTTTTCCTGCTGGGAGTGGACCCAAAGGATCCACTCCTTTCTGTCCCTGTAAGGTGGGAAGGTAGGAACCAGGCCTCGGTCTAGGGGGCCTTTGCTGTGGCATTCTCTCTCCAGGAAGTGCAGGGGCACTGTCCAGGTCTGACCTATGACCTTCAGGGTGTCTCCATGGCCCAAATTCTCTAGGGTTCATCTCACTGGTCACAGGCTCCTGTCACTGAACAACCCAAACTGTCTCATGAAATTAGTCGTGCTTAGTTCTTTCTGGAGACTTCTAGGTAGTGTCAGCAGCCTGCTCCAGTGTGAAGTTTCCAGAGGGTTGGCAGACTGCCTGGGTTTCCTCAGAAACTGGGGGAGCATAGAGCCAGGCAATTGTTTGGAGACTTTGAGTTACTTATTTCCTTCCTGAACCCGTGGAGGGACACAGGGAGGGCCACTCATGTACCTTGCAGGTTTTAAGATTTGCAGAGACCATCAGGTTTAAAATGAAAAACCTCTAGATGCTGAAAAAACAGCCCATTAATCACGATGAAGAAAGCTTGGCTTGGGATTTCGACAGGAGAGACTCAGTCCCCCAAAGTTATACTTCAACTATGAACTTCAAAGTTAAAAAAAGCTCCCCAAAACCATCCCCCAAAACAAAAACAAAAACTCCCCCAAAACAAAAAAACCCCAACAACCCCTCCTCCAAAAAACTACCACCACCACCACCACCACCACCACCACCACCACCACCACCATCACCACCGCCACCACACCATCATCACCACCACCACCACCACCATCAACACCACCACCACCACCACCATCATCACCATCACCACCACCACCATCACCACCACCACCACCACCACCATCAACACCACCACCACCACCACCACCACCACAACAACAACAACACAACCCTCTAACATCATAAGGGCTGGGGGTGAGCTAGGTGCCAGACTCAGGAGCAGGTCCTGAAGGGGTTCCAAAACTGAGCATATAGGACCCCAAATTTAGAATCCAGTGTAGGAAAGAGACATAGACACGACTGAGAGAGAATTTGGGGAAGTGGCTCCTTGGAGAAGCCAACGCTATTGTGGAATTCTGTTCCTGAGGGCAAGGATAGGGGTGCTTGCTCATGGCTTGATGCACCTACGGAATGTTAAAAAAAAAATCACCAAGGGCGTTAAAAGCAAAGAGGGCTGAAGAGAGACTGAGGCCGTCTAGTCTCTCTGTCGGTGGAGTCAAGTATAGCTTACCTGTGACGTAAAATTTTATGTTTCTTTCCACAGTCCCTATTTTATTGAAGGCCTTGCAGCTGTAGATTCCAGAAGTTCTCGACTCAGCCAACACCAAGGTGCTAACCGTCTGTAAAAGAGACAAAGTTTAGCTAGGGACAGAGGGCTTTCGGAACAGCCCAAAGCAACTGGGCTGCCGTGATTCAACTATTCCATTCACATAGGCTTTAAAGAGGGCATTGGAGGCAGGGGTGGTAGCCACCCTCGAGCTCTCTGCTTGTGGAGCCCCAGCACGAACAGAAAAATAACAGGAAAGCAGGTCCTCAGGAGACCGGAGCCCATGACATCCGACTCTGGCTTATCTCAGTCTGCTGGCATAACAATCAGAGACCTGATGCTGAGGTGTGGGATTGCACGTCCCACCCCATGAGGTGGTCATTCACATCTGTGAGAGGAACAGGTGAGGCCCAGGCCTTTCCTTGTTTGAGTGACCTGAAAGCATGGGTGCCAGCTGGTCACAGGAGGCATTTGTGTGGGCATGTGACATGGGCATCACAGAAGAAGAAAAGATGGCTCGGCCATTTCTCATCTATGATCAAAGGATGTGGTCTGCAGCCCTGGAAGTCTTGAAGGAGACGGGAAGCTGAGAAGCTAAGACAGTTGTGGGTATGGGTATGTGTGTCTGTGTTTACAGATTATACATTCTCAGTCTACAAAAACAAAGACATAAACGGACATTTTCACACTGTGATTTAGCAGGACTGTCCCCAGGCAGTGGTCAAGTTGATATAAACTTGAAAGTACTTTACAAACTAAATGTCTACTATAATAATGAGGTGAAAATTTAGACATCTTAAACACACCCACTGTTTCCTTTAAAGGAAGAAATTAGAAATATGGGCAGACTGCTACCATTTCTCCAGTAGGTAATAAAAAAAATTAAAGCTACTTTTTAATACTTCAGATTACAAACACCCAAACATTGATCCAGTTACTTAGAAATCGTGGTCTGTGTCCTAGACTGGTCATGGGCTGCAGGATTGTGGTGCTGTTCTGAGGATTCTAGATGAGTTAGAAGTCCTGATGTCCCATACGGCTGATGAAAAAGACCACGCCACATGAGGCTCAGGCACTTTCCTGAGCGAGTGTTCCTGTAAGCGACTGGTTTGGGAGAAGGTTCTTAACCTTTTCTGAGTGGTTAATCAACACGGTGGGGACTTCATGTGTCGTCTCTTAACTCCTCTAGGAAATTAAGGCACTTTTAAAGTCTACAGACCAAGAAGACTAAAAACAAGGGCTGGAGAGATGGCTCAGTAGTTAAGAGCACTTGTTGCCTTGCAGAGGACCTGGGTTCAGTTCCCAGCACCCAAGGTGGCCAGCTACCATCAGTAACTTTGGTTCCAGGCCTTCTGATACCTTCTGACTTTTGTGAACACCAGACATGTATGTGATGCACATACATACATGCAAGCGGAACACGTCTTACACATAAAATACAGTAAGTAAATCTGAAAAGATGACTACAGGTATGCTCAGTGTTTTTAGCCAATGAACTCCTTTTTCCATTTCCCCCAAATGGTTTCCTGATCGTTGGAATTATCCACGTAACCATATCCACGCATAGATCTTCTGTGCTCTTTGTTATATAGAATTTCTGTAACACACAGAAATTCTATATAACAAAGAGAGTGGTAATAGGTGATTTTGGGGGACATTAACTATGTGTCTGTGAAGGCACGGCCACGGTGTCAATAGGAAGACAGAGAGAGTACAGCAATTTCCACGGCCAACGACTTTTAAAAGTGTTTGGAACCATTCACTACTTCAGGTTCCGATAAATGCTTTCTCTTTTGCAGAGCAGGAGGCCGGTGCAGAAGAGTCTGAAAGAAAGTTCAGCTGTCTCTTTCTTTATTTGGATCGTTAATTTTAATGGAGAGTGGGAGCTGATAAGTTCTGATCGCCACCTTCTCTTAATTATTATACATACTAACAAGAGCGATGAAAGACGTGGCAAGCTGTGATAAAACACGCTTGCTGGGGGGTGGGGAGCACTGTGAGGGGAACCATTAGCTGGTAGCAGCTGGAAGGACAAGGAGATGACCAAGTACATTGTGAGCCCCTGTGTGGTCTTGGGAGTCGGGCTCTGGCATGTCCAAGCTCTTCACAGGATGATCAGAACCGAGTGGCTGAACTGAGAGGCCTTCCTCTCTTGCGGCTAGCATAAGCCCGGATTTTCTGATGAAGTAAGCTCTGACTGTTAATCCTAAAGGACCCATGTAGACTTATTGAAATTCTTGGATTTACTGTTATTCAGTAAGTAAGCAGAAGGCCATTTCTGCTGGCTTGAGACTATCTGACATTTCAGACAGTCACTACCTGCCTCTCTAAGTCCCATTTGTGCTGTTGTTAAAAGGACTTTCATTTTGCTGAATTCAGAGCAATGGAGGAGGTCTGTTTTGTGGCAAGGTGAAGTCAACCTTCATGTGTATGCTGGCCTCGTCTGAGAGCTGTACACAGTGTAGTGGAAGGATGGCTCAGCGGGACGAGCTCGTGTTCGTGCAGAGGATCAGGGTTCGATTCCCAGCACCCACATGGTGGCTCAAAATGGTCTGTAACTTCAGGTTCAGGGGATCTGATGCCCTCTTCTGGCCTCCATGGGCACCAGGCATGCACACGGTGTACAGACACATGTATGCTCAAAACACTCATACACACAAAGTAAAACAAACAAACAAACCAACTAACCAACCAACCAACCAACAAACAAACCTGCCCAGATTGTCTGGAATTGGTTGCAACCATTTTAGATGGATGTGTTAGACTTTTCGTGTAATCAGAGAATAAAGCTGAGATGCCCAGGGGTGATATGAATCCATGTCACACAATGTATCGTGGAGAAACAAATATAGTTCAAATATTCTTTTTCTTTGCCTGAATGATGCCTTCCAAAACAAGACACCTTATACACAGGCAGGCATCCTTCGAAACTGAACCTCACCATGGTTTCTGTTAAAGTTGAAATGATGTTGGCGGGAGTGTTTATTATTTCTTTGTGGTGGGGGGTCTTCATGTTGCCATGGATATGTACTGGACAGCATTATCTCATTTAATCTTAGCCCTATGAGATAGGGACACCAGTCTGTTAACAAATAGGGCAATCAAGGCTTCTAGGGGCTAAATGAAGAACCCCAAGACACCAGAGACCACAGACAGGCCTGGGAAGAGCTGGCCTGATGTGTAGAACTCCAGAATCCACACGCTCTAATCTATGATCACTTACACACCCAAACTCATAACACTGAGTAACAAAAGCTGTCCATAAGGGTCTCTGAAACCATTTGAAATGGATTTTCCTTGAAAGCAGCCCCTTTAATCAACAGCCATTGGTGACAGGAGCTAAATACTGCTTTCCTTCTGGGATAGAATTTCACACAAATTGAAAACTTATTTTTAGGTGTATGATTTGAAATGATTGGTGAATGAGAAGGTTTTAACTAGAGAAAAAACTTTTTACTATAAAGTGAAATGTAAAACTTATGATCAGTCACTTCGCTTCTAGAATATTCTTTTTCTAGCCAATATGTTTTAAAGTTATAAAACTAAATATCTTTTCATATAACATCAAAGATATTGGCTGGGTGTGGTGGTGCACACCTTTAGTCCCAGTGACAGGAGGCAGAGGCAAGTGAACCTCTGTGGGTTGGAGGCCAGCCTGGTCTATGTATTGAGGCAGGCCAGCCAGGGCTACATAGTGAGACCCTGTCTTAAATACAACATAACCCCATGAAAGCTATTTGACGACTATAAGGCAGGTCAGGTCAGGGGTAAGAGGTTAAGTGTGACTGTGTTCAGCATCCTTTGGCTGGACTAGAAGACAGCTTCTCCTGAGACAGTAAGTCCCTTGTGTTAAAGGGACCAGCTTGCTTGATGCTCACAACCACTGGGGAACAGGGAAAAGCAGAACAGAACCCTTCATACTTTAGAAGAGAAAGTGCTGAAGATTTGAGATGTAACAGGAATTTAGAGTTGTAATCGTTTACTTTCTAGGGCACACTAGAAGGACATCTCAAGACGTATTCATTCTAGAAGTAGTTCTCATTCTCCACAATTGAAAACAAACGGAAGAGAACCAAGGACCAGCCATGAAGGTAGAGTGCTAAGCTAACCTATGAAGAGGAGATCCACACACTTGACTCAGTTAGAGATAACAACTCCTTCACAGTGACTAAAAGTCCACAGTGGCCTTCTACAGAGGACAAAGAGCAAAATACAGCATTAAAAGAGATAAAACCCTTCTGTTTGTGAGCTAGTTTGGGGTTGATAACTTTTCAGTGAGGTTCCCAGTCCAGCAAAACTCTGCATTCTTAAAGGATTTGTGCTTGTTATAGAGTCCTTTTCTATGACCCAGGGATACTCATCAAAACTGTCACCAGAAGCTGCACATAATGGTGCATGTCTTTAAGCCCAGTTCTCGGGATGCAGAGGCAAGCAGATCTCTGAGTTCAAGGCCACCTTGTCTACAAAACAAGTTCTAGGATAGCCAGGAATACATAGAGAAACCCTATCTCAAAAAACAAAAAGACAAAAAAAAGCCCCTCAAAAAACCAAACCAAACAAACAAACAAAAAACCAACCAAAAACCAAAAACCTGTCATTAGTGACTATAAGCGTATATTTCTACATATTCCTTCCAGTTTGTGAAGCCTTAGGAATGATAAATGTTGTTGAGCCTCATGCAATAGACCGAACCAAGGTAATGTGAATTCAGCCTAATTTCTAGAACAAGGGTTTGTAGCCAGTCTTTCTCTGTCCCCCCAGCTCCCAAATAATGACACAAAGACTTCTTTTAATTATGAAAGCTCAGCCTATAGCTTAGGTTTGTTTCTAACTAGTTCTTGTAACTTAAATTAACCCATTTCTGTTCATCTATGTGATGCCATGTGGCTCATGGCTGTTACCTCTCTTCCTGCTTGTTCCAATCTCCTGGTCTCTGCCTTTCTTCTTCCTAGAGTCCTTTCTGTCCCTGGAAGTGCCGCTTAACCTCTTCCTGCCTAGCTATTGGCCATTCAGCTCTTTATTAAATCAATCAGAAGGCACCTTGGCAAAGACACATCTTCACAGTGTATTCCATATCAAGGGTTTTTTTTTTTTTTTTTAATCTATTTATGGAATGGTGATTTTAATCTGAAGATTTTTTTTTTTTTTTTTGGTTTTTCAAGATAGGGTTTCTCTGTGTAGTTTTGGTGGCTGTCCTGGATCTCACTCTGTAGACCAGGCTGGCCTTGAACTCACAGAGATCCGCCTGGCTCTGCCTCCCAAGTGCTGGGATTAAAAGCGTATGCCACCACCGCCCAGCTGAAGATGTTTCTAACACAGCTTTCTTTGAAGTATTTTAGGAAGAAATAGAAGTAGATTTGTATAAAGAGCTGAAATGAACCTAGAGTGCACGCTAGAACCACATGATGGGAAAACAGAACCAAGGGCTGTGTGGGAACTGGACCATAAGCCATAGTTCTGTGGTTAGTATGACTGTATATGCCATGGGATTGTCTCAGGATATTAGACACTTCCTTCTGTCCCCTCACACAAGTCCACAGCAACATCACTATTGCAGCCAGACTGCCCCCTTCTCCAGCCTTACAAAATCAACACAGGGTCCTGCCCACTTTTGATTTGAGATCCATCCACAAACCTACAGACTTGGCGATTCATTTGAGCAACATGAAAATTCAACACTTGCTTTTAGCCACTTAAAAATGTGGGCCAAAGCTTGCCAACAAGGAAATGGAATTTTGGAATTTTTTTTCCCTCTATGCCCTTCAATGACCTAAACAAAAAAAACCAAAAACTCCTGAAACTCCCCAGGGCTCCCAGTGTGAAAGCTCCCCCACCCACACCAATCCACAGAGGAGTGTTGCTGGGCAAAGCTGTGGTGTGACTGTGAATGAGCAATTATTGTGGGACTTTAGTGTACTTCAAACAGTGCCAAAGCAGCAAAGGTCTAAACTGCAAAGAGCACTGCATGCCTTTTTTATCCCAGCGCTCTATCATAGATAGATCTCTGTGAGTTCAAGGCCAGTGTGGTCCAAAAGTGAGTTCCAGGACAGCCAGTGCTGTTACACAGAGAAACCCTGTCTCAAAAACAACAAAACAAAACAAAACAGACAAATAAACAAAGAACATTGCATGCAATTTAAAAACAGCAAAACCATGCTTGTAACTGTCAAATGAAGAATAACTTTTTCTTCCCCCAACACAAACATGTATTAATTAATGCCAAAAATAAAAGCAGTAAATTCTCCTAAACCCAGAACACGAAATCAACTATTTCCAGCATAATGGTATCAGCAACTGCCTGAAGGATCTGTACTCTGTTTAGTTCCACTTCCTTTAGGAAGATCATTCAAGTTTTATAATGCCAATGCTCCTGAATAGACATTCTTCACTCTAGGTGACTGCAAGCTTTTGGGGGATTACATTCCTGATGTGGAACATATGGGAAGGTTAAAGATTTCATGAGACATACATCTGTGTGTGAAAAAAAAAAAAAAGAAAAAGAAGAAGAAGAGAGAAGAAAGCTAAGACTGAATAAGTGAAAAACTTGAATATTTCTTAACGTGTGTTCACGTGTGAGTTAATGAACTAATCATGGGTCTCAAAAGTCCAAACAAACTCACTTCACTGTGTCCTTCCTAGGAGGGAAGTCATTCATGCCTGGCTCAGGTACCAGCAGCTCTCTCACACCCTCATTTTATGCTGAGACACCTGCTGCACACTGTTCTTCAGTCTGGCTGACCTTGTACAGATGCCTCCTGTTCTCCGTCACTACCTGCAGCCCTGCTGATAAAAGGAGGTTCCTCCCCGCCTCAGGGCACGCTGCCCCCATCCTGCAGCTCCTGCCACCTTCCCCTGGGTACTGCCACATGAAGCTGTTTCTCCAGCTTCTCGCCATATCTGTGGCGATGGAACTGGTGATGTCAGGTAACTTGGGTTCTTTTAGGATTCCAGGGTCCATCTCTGGCTTTCTTTCCCTCACTCTCACAGGGGCGATACCCAAGTCATTTCCCATTTCCCACAGCTTCGAAGGGTACCCCAAGATGCTGTCATGCACGCTGCTCTCTCTCTCAAAATTTGTCTTGCTAAGTGGCTACATGAAGGAATGTTTTTGGGGGTCTGATACTTTGGGGGCAAGAATGGAATTCTGGTGGGAACTTAGGAGATGGATGAGGGGTGAAAGATTGGGTTCAGGTTGGAGACTTGGTTAGGGGTGATTCCTGATGTGAGAGCACCCAGGGGCTAGGGTGACAGAGAGTGTCAACATGAACTGGAGGTGAGGACCTGTATTTTCTGGCGACTTGGTACAAGATGGAGAGGGGAGGATTTGGCTTAAATACAGCTGCTGTTGGCATTAATCTGCACTTGGGCTGAAGGTGGGGGCAAGCATGTGGTAGTCATATTGTTGAAGTGTTATGTGTAGAGGGCTTCCTCTCCAGGTCATTTCATCCTTACCGCAGGAAGCTAGGGAGGATAAACACCACTAACTCCATTTCTTTGGAGGAGTCTCGAGATGTGGACATCTTTGCCTTTGGCTATCCAGATGGAAGGAGGAGGAATCCGACCCTATGCCTCCTGAACGTGGGCCAGGTGGTACAAATGCCAACTGTGCACAGAAGTTCATATCGGAAATCTTTAGCTTAACCACACAACTACAAGACAATGCATTTCTTTCCAGCCTGAGTGGAAAATTGGGGTAGACTTTTTTTTTTTTTTAAATCTCTTTACTAACAGGCATTATAGATGGAGTCAGGTAACTACATGAGTTCATACCCATCAGGAATCTCAACAGTGTTATCCCACTCAATTTTATTGCTCACTATCTATTTTTGTGGTGAGAAAATAAACTAGAAATCCCACTGAAACCATGCTCATAAGTTCTCTTAGTAAGGTCACCAGTGTGGCCAGGAAGAAGCAACAGATGAATGGACACCAGTGATGTCGCCTGAGAAACCTGCTGGGATTCTATGACAGTACTAATTTGCTCTCTAGTTTTCGTGGACAATTTCTGCCCAAACCAAACAAGCAAGTTTACAGAATTCCCTCTCATCTAAGTTGGTCATTAAAGTCTTTCACCAATGGCTAGATGCCATTGGAGGGGAGGCTATAAACCACCCCAACTACTAAAAAAACCATTCCCAAATCCTTAGCAAGTGGCTGTTGGTATTGTCACACAAATGGACCTGTTAAATGTTTTGGCCACGAGAGTATGGAGTTTTGAATCAAGAGACTTTGGTTTGAATTTCTTTACCCTTTTATGCTGTGTGGCTTTGGGCTGTCCAAGTTTAAAATGGGGAAAACCACTCTGGCTTGCCAAAAAAGGATGCTGACATTAGCGTCTTCAGAAAGGTTAAGAGACTGAAAAATGCAGGGCTGGCGGTGGTGGTGCACACTGTTAATCCCAGAACTCAGGAGGCAGAGACAGGTGGAGCTCTGTGAGTTTGTTTCAAGTCAGCTAGGGTGAGAGAGAGAGAGAGAGAGAGAGAGAGAGAGAACACAAATGGGAGATGGGGTAGCTGGAGCCGTGCTTCTGTGGTTAAGAGCACCTGCTCTTGCAGAGGACTCAAGTTCAGTTCCCAGCACCTACATAGCAGCTCACAACCATCAGTAACTCTGGTTTCTGGGAATCCAGCGCCCTCCTCTGGCCTCCAAGGGCACTGCATGCTTGTGGTGCACATATATACATGCAGGCAAAACCCAAATACACATAAAATAAAAACAAATACATCTTTACAAGAGAAAAGAAGAATGCAGAATTTATTTATTGTTTTTGAATCCTACATAGAGAGCAGTATATCTGCATTTCTTTCTCTAATTCAGGACACAGCAGAATAAATGGATATTTTAAGAATAACCCTACTTGAATAGACAGTGGGATTTATAGAACAATCTCTACTTCAGATCAAGACAAGCATGCATAAATAGATGTTGACAAGGAGCAATTTGATTTGTCTTTTTAGAGTATTGCTAGCCTCATGCCCACCAATAGTGGCTTTCTAAGCACATCCTTCCCACTTCAAAGGGGGAAGCTTCCTGATTCGCATGCCCACTGGGCCTTCTGATTCACAGGGTGCCAGCTCTTTCCCGCGCTCAGAGGGGAAAGGAGAAAGCGGATTGTACAGGAGTGGAGGGGGAAACAAACACCAGACCAGTTAGCTTGGGGAACCTTGATAGATGGTGTGTTTGCACCCCCAGCCTAGGCTTCACCTGGTGGGGACACAAGGACAGATGATATTTTATGAGACAGAAATGTTGAATTTTGGATTGAAGCCTTGTTCTAGTTTTTATTTCCTAGAATTCCACTTTCTGTACACCAGCAGTACCCAGGCACCGTTGTAGGCTAGAATCACCTGGTAGTGTGTGGTAGAATCTCAGCATTTGTGTGGACTCCAGGTCCCACCCAAAGCTGTGACTAATGGCAACTGAAAATGTCTAGTTGGGATGGGAGGCACTGATGTGCACCAGCCTGGTGTTCATGAAGAAGGAGTTCTCCAGGCTGGAGGGATGGCTCTGAGGTTAAGGACATGTACTGTTCATGCACAGGACCCAAGTTCAATTCCCATTCCCAGTACCCACAAGGGAGGTTGAGAGAGGACGCTCAAGGAAGTCTGACACCCTCATCTAGGCTCTGAGGGTACTGCACACACACACACACACACACACACACACACACACACACACACACACACACAAGCATGGACATATGCATGGGGGAAAGGAAGAAGGGAGGCTCAGGAGTCTGAAGAATTCAGTCAGGGAAGTATTTCAACTTGAATAATCTTAATGTATGGTTTCGTGAAGACTCACCTGAGAGATTCTTGTTCCCCCTGAATTTTGAACTTTTGAATTACTTCTGGGTCTAATAAACTCAGAACCGGGAGCTGAGAGCATGTTTTGAGACTATCCCAACACTCGCTTCATACAAACAGTACCTTATTGGTTCCTTCGATGACCATCATGCGCTGAGTGATGCTCTCAATTCTGTTTCCTACGCTGCTGCCAGGATCCAGGAGGAAGGACTCTTCACTCTCGGAACACAAGTCATACCTATAAAAAAGAGGAAGTTACCACTGTGCCATCAGCACAGAGCAGTGCGCCACAACAAGCGAGACGGAGACGGGAAAGTCCTCAGGGAGAAGGCCACAGATTCCTCAGATTTAGGAACAAAAACAGCAACTGTATCTACCTAGCAGGGAGATGCTCCAGCAGCGTGTTATCAAACATCTTTCCTGATCTAAATAGCAAAGAAAATACATGTTAGGATATTTAATGCCTGGGTTCTAGTTAGTTCCTCATGGGAGGAAGTAATGTGCAAACGTGTGTGGGGTGATGGTGGTGGTGGGGTGTTATATTAATAAATGGAGACCCTGAGATAATAGAGGCATGTCACATCTATCTATGCAGGGTGGCCATAAGTCATAATATTTAGTGAGGTAGATATCTTCTTTTCCCCCTAGAGCTAAGTAAGAATCCATGGAAACAAACATCTTGGAGTCATTTATTTAATTTAGTTAATTTCTCTCCAAGGTTGGTGTTATCAGAGCAAGGCCTTAACTTCTTGGGCTTCAAGTGTTTATCTATTTTTCGTTTACATGGATGGGTGTTTTGCCTGCTTGGGTGTGTGTGGCATGTGTATGCTTATGCCCGTGGAGCCTAGAAGAGGTCATCAGATCCCTGGAACTGGAGTTGTGGATGGTTATAGGTGTTGGGAATTGAACCCAGGTCCTCTTCGAGAGCAGCCAGTGCTCTTAACTGCTGAGAAATTTCTCCAGCCCCTCTCCCCCTTTTTAAGCATTTTATTGTCTTGTACTCTTACCAGCTGGTCTAGAACTTTGGTGAGCAGAAAGCTTGCTGGTCATAATTTGAACAGGACTTGGGCAGAAGAATGTGGAGATTCTCAGATGAGGAGTTTTAAACCCTTCTCTAGAAGGCCATGTGAGTGGCAGGTCCTAAGCAGCCCAGAGCAGTGATGACTTATGTGGGGGTACAGCGAGTGAGAGGGACAGGTCTAGAGAGGGCAGGAGAGCTGTCAGGGGCCTTGTGCTGGGAAGTGACTCCAGGTTAATGACTGTGGGCTTAGGCTCTCCCCCTTCCCTTATATGACCCGGAAGAATCTCCTGTTCCAGACTCACCTGCTCCTGAGTCCCCAGCCTATCCCACCACAGCATAAAGATGTGGTTATGCTATTTATTAGCCTTGCGTGTGTGTGTGTGTGTGTATGTATGTGTGTGTGTTCCTAAAGATGGAACCCTGGCCTCAGGCTACACGAGTGTTCGACCACTGAGCCATGCCCCTGCCCTCCCTCCCTCCCCACGCCCAGTTTTCATGGTTAGACATACATGCTTCAATGTGGATGGCTAAAGAATACACATATCTTCTATTACAGCCACAGTACCACTTTTATAACTATGTTCCATGACTAAATGTCTGTGCCTGGTCCCTATGTTATGATCTCTCAAATGTCTCAGTTCCTACCACCACCACCACCACCACCACCTCCACCACCTCCACCATCACCACCACCACCACCACCACCACCACCACCATCACCATCACCACCACCACCACCACCACCACCACCATCACCATCACCACCACCACCACACCACCACCATCACCATCACCACCACCACCACCACCTCCACCACCATCACCATCACCACCACCACCACCACCTCCACCATCACCATCACCACCACCATCACCACTATCACCATCACCACCACCACCACCACCACCATCATCACCATCACCACCAAAATCACCTTATAGTTAAACGCAATGATTTAAAATAAAAAAAGAGGGGTTGGGGATTTAGCTCAGTGGTAGAGCGCTTGCCTAGCAAGCACAAGGCCCTGGGTTCAATCCTCAGCTCCTAAATAAATAAATAATAAAATAAAATAAAAAAAGAACCAGGGCTGATCCTTCCTTAGAACGCTTATGAGGTTTCTGCTAACTGGTTTTTGTAATTGCCAGGTAACAGAAGTAAACATTTTTGCTCCTATTAATTAGTATAACGAAACAGAACCAAGGAGAAAACACACATTTTCCTGTTCTGTTAGAAACCTTTTAACAATAGAGTTCCACGATGATTATATAAATGTCACTTTCCCTTGTTTTCATGATCAATATTCCAATTTTTAGGCTGTAGCATTGGTATTGAGACCTGTGAGTGACTGACTGCCCATCCTTGCCACAGCCACAGTGCACACAGGAGCATGTGCAGTCTGTGTATCCACCCTGGCTTGGACTGGCTCATGCGCGCTCACTCAGGTTCTCTCCTGACTGCAAGAGAAGGCTTCAGGTACCTTCTTTTGTACCCCAAAAGCATTGGAAAAGATGAGGAGAGGTTTCCTCAAAGATCTTAAAACTTGTTACACTTCATCTTCAGGAAATGCAAAGAAATATGTTTGAGTAAAGGAAGCCCAGTTGTTTCCTAGGGGAAATAGAGTCAGCTCAGCTCACCTGGGACAACCGGCCTCCCACCCCTTCCCCCACCTCCATCCTTGCCTCTAAGGGCATTTACCCAGGCTCAAGCCCTCTTGGGGACACTGTAGACTCTACTTGCTTGCTGGGTCCTCTGAATGAAAAGGACAGGTCCTGTGGTTCCTTTCTAATTTAGGGGCTGTTATTTCTCCGTCTTTGTCACTGAACCATAAAAATAGAATGTCGTTGAGGACCTGCCTCTATAACACACTTGAAAAGAGACTGGGGGGAGGGGCACTTGCCTAAGTCTTAAGAATACATCAAGCTCTTGAGGAAGTAGATTGTGCCATGTTTGAAGATACAAAGATAACCATGGTGCTGGGAACAGTCTTGAGGGAGGCGGGAGTCGAACAAGAAGAGGAAAGCAGAGCTTGCCCCCAGCTTCCCACAGGAAGCCCCCGGCAGCTCCTGCCAGAGAGAGATAAGAAAGCTCCCATGCACTATTCTGGACAAGGCCACCATCGCCAGCTTCGCTCTGTCCTCTGCAGTACTCCAAGGCCCTGTCTTTTCCTAATGAGCATCAGGGCTCCCACCTCCATTTGCATACAGCGTGTCAAGCACAATGGGGCGGAGGTATTTATAACCAACGAAAGGAAAATAATTCTGGGGGCAAGCATAGGTTCCTGTCATCTCTGTCCACTGCTCTGGGGTTGCACAACTTCATTAGGATCAGAGACCAGTATAAATAAATTAAAAGCAGTCAGCCAATTAGGAATGACATAACAGAGCTGGGCCAGTCTGTCTAACTCCAAGTGGGACTGCCCAAAGTTCCTAGCAACAAAGCCATTTCCTTGACACAGTGGGGACTGCTGCCCTCTCTGCAGATGACAGAGACCTGATGTCTTAGACTGGTTTCTTTGTGGGGATGGGCTTGCCCTGTTCCCTCCTGGCTCTCTTATAACCCCAAACAAGAGGCAGGTTGGGCCAACACAGAACAGCAGAGCAAGGCAAAGCTCCCATCCCGTCTGTACTGCTGACAACAGAACCTGTTTTCCTTTCGGGCACATTTCCGAAAATCACATTTAACCCTTCCACCTTGTGGACTGCGACACCCACAGATTCTCATCATGTACCAAGAAGTCACTGTACTCTAGGGCTCTTTCAAAAAAAAAAAAAAAATCAAGCTTTATTTACTCAGCCACTTATTGATCTGGATATTTGTTTACTTATTAACTATCGTATGTTTGAGTTGCTCAAGTGCACATGCCACAGAGCACCTATGGAAGTCAGAGGACAACTATACAGAGTCCGTCCTTTCCTTCTGCTGTTATACGGGTTCCAGGGATTGAACCCGGGAGGTTAGGCCTGGGAGGCAAGCACCTTTACCGGCTGAGCCATCTTCTCAGCCCCCCAACGCTTCTTTGTGTGTATCAAGAATGCCTTCAGCCCCTTATTAATACCATTATGACTTGGGGAGTTTTGCCTTTTTTGAAGGTTGTTTTTTTTTTTCCCCTGCCACCATGACATGGCCAGCTTCTTATAGACCAGGCTGGCCTTGAACTCACAGAGATCCGCCTGCCTCTGCCTCCCGAGTGCTGGGATTACAGGTGTGCGCCACCACTCGGCTCCAGTTTCATCTTATATATTTATTGCTCCCTGAGCTGACAAAGTCTATAGCTCCTGAAGTCAAGTCCATTCCGGTGACTCTAACACTCACAAGTGTGGTGTAGAGTGTGCACCCCAGAGCGCCTGTACATTGTCTTTTATGCTGGTTCTGAACAACTTGAGTTTCAAATTTCCTCAGGCCTCCTGTCTTTCTTCCCATCTACAACTTGGGTCTAGTCTTGCCTTTCTTCGGAGGGTGGAGTGGTGTGTCTGATGAAGTCAGAAGGCAGAGCTGCATGGGCCTTAGCCACTGAAGAAGCGGTCCCCTCATTCAAGAAGCTGGGTGACAGTCTCAGGGCTGAGGGGAGCGGACACAAGTCCACCAAGGTTACTGCGACCCCAGCACTTTAAAGAGCACCCCCAGAGTAGGGATAGAGGGGGCAGTGCTGAGCTGAGCACCCCCAGAGTAGGGATAGAGGGGGCAGTGCTGAGCTGAGCACCCCCAGAGTAGGGATAGAGGGGGCAGTGCTGAGCTAGTACCCCAATACCTACCGAATGCCTATATTAAACCTGAATCATTGCCCAAGTGTATTAAATATGTATCTAAAACTTAATCAAGGAAGAAAAAGCAAATTCTAGAAAGTTCTTCAAAGCCCCCCATCAAATATTTTCCTGAAATATGGGGATGGGCATGGGCTGCATTCATCTGTTTGATTTTAATGAGATTTCATAGCTCGTGCTAACCATGGTTAGACTGTACAAAACCAGAATCATTTCAAGTTAGGAAACAAAAGGGCAGCAAAGCAACAAAGAGAAAACTGAAGCTGCAAAATGTCTTTAAAACAAAACAAAACAAAATCCAGAAAGGAAAAGAGAGCTGCTTGGAGATCAGCCAGACGGCACACCCAGGGCCAGGCTGGTTGAGGTCGCCATTACGGCCTCCTCCGTCCTGCAGGAGGGCTGATGTAAACATCTCACTGCTACTGTGGGTGTTGTGTCAAAACACTGGTGATAAGGAGCCTGAAGCACCAGATTGATAGACTCTGCCAGCGCTCTTCCCCTCCTCACGCTCTCTCACAACAAATGAAGCGGTCTGCCGGAGAGGATGCTGGCAGAAGAGGCGTGGGGTTGGAGGTGTGTTTAGACAAAATGGTTCCTGCTCCCTTGGCTCAGGAAGAGTGCCTGGGCCTTCAGGGTGGTCATGGGGTCAGGCCAAGGGGACTTTATTGAGAGACCTTGTGACGCCTTAGAGGCCATACTGAAAATTACTTCTTGTCTCAATGAGGGGGTGGGGCTGTGAAGAGCGTTTTGAGGACTGTAGGTAAGCTTTGGGTCAGCTCCTTGGACAATGGTGGAGGGGATCCAGAGTCCTGGGCCACCCCTGTTTAGATAAGAGATTTTCCGTGAGTGCCTTGGCTTGCCCGGCTTCCTGCTCTAGAGGCCCTGTGGTCCATTCACACTCAGGCCTGTCCTCATGCTGGCCTCTGCACCCAGCTTACAGTGTGAGCTCGGACAGCTCCCATCCCCCACTTCCAGGGTCTTCCTGAGTCTACACACCAGGATCAGGTCTCCTCAGCCCAACACCTGGGTGGACCAGGAGGCCAAAAGCATTACACCCATATAGGGACCTCAATGAAAACACTTATTTTGTTCACTCATTTTTCCTGCAAGACTGTTTGGCCAGCCGAGGAAGGGTGATTTTAATAAAGAGATCTTTAAGGAAATGTCAGGAGTGGTTCCCAATAATATCCTTTAACACACTCCAGAAGGATGTGGCTCAGTGAAGAACATGTCAGACTCTCACTGTGGTTTGTTCTTGCAGAAAGGAAGGTAGCTTACGTGCCACAGTAGGGCACAGAGTCATGGTTGCGCCAGGGGTGGGGTGTAAGGTGGCCTTTGAGCTCATTCTCCCGGGCAGCAGAAGTCTGGCCATGGGAATGATGGTCACAGGAAAACCATTAAGGACTGCCGATCCTTTAGCTTTCCTAAATGATTTCAAAATTTTGTCTTTGGGTCACAGATGACAAAAATCACTTGTAACAGGTTGGGGATTTAGCTCAGTGGTAGAGCGCTTGCCTAGCAAGTGCAAGGCCCTGGGTTCGGTCCTCAGCTCTGGAAAACAAAACAAAACAAACAAACAAACAAACAAAAAACCTGTTGGAACTTCAAATTCTGCTTGGTCTTCTGTCATTGGCCAACATCAAGAGATGTTAGAACAGCCAGCCCTAAAACCCTCACCGTGACAGAAACATGGCTGAGGAGTCTATCTGCTGTGCCCCAGAGAGCCAGAGAAAAGCCCCTTTTCTCAGGTCTCTACCTGGTTTTCATCTCCCAAGCTCTCAGTCTTGCAAATGTTTATTCCTTCTCTCTTGCTCTCACGCTCTTCATCTACCCCTCTGATTCGGTGGCAACTGATGTGTTCTTTGCCTTGCAAACAGTAACGAATCAACCCCATGCTACCATGGCTCACTAGTTTTGCTACAGGTATTAAAAAGCAAACAGAAAGAATTCAAAGAGGATCCCCTTGACATCAGTATCACAGTGCTACTGAATGAGTTAATTTAGACAACAGGCTTTAGCATGGTGCCCAGCACACAGGAAGCAGACTGGGGACATCACTTGGCACTCACTGTCCAGAGTGTCCACCTAGGCTCAGCTAGCTGCCCAGTGAGGAGACTGAGTCCCAGCAGGGTGGCCTACCTGGCGGTGGGCCTACACTCATCAGGCGCCAAACTGCCATAGGTCACTGACCTCAAATGTGCTGAGAAGAGGGTCACTAGTGACCATCAAATGACCTCATACCACCTCTCAAACTAATCACTATGTCACACCATCACTGTCCATCCACTCACAGTGACAAATATTAGTGATGACAGGATCTGATGGGGACCTGGATAAAGTCAGCCTGGAGGTCATGCCTGACAAAGTGATATTCCTGGTCAGTCTCAATGCAGACAGGGATGCTGATGTGTGAAAGGGGCATCTTCAGGTCTAACGAAAGGCAGGAAATGGGCTGCTGCTGGACCTCTTCTCCAGCCTCCAGGGGTGGCCAGAAGTCCTGGCTCATACTCACTAACACCATTTTAATTCTAATTACTTTTTTTTTTTCTCATGCACATTCCCCTTCCACGTCTCTTGACAGAAGCACACAGTTTTTGCTTCCTTCTTTTATTGAAAGGTGGCTGTGTCCATCAAAGAGACAAGTCAAATTTACGGAAAAATAGCCGAAATACATTGCAGAACACACAAGCCAAACACCGAGAGCTGAGAGCTCCCAAGGGCTACACAGGACCAGAGTCAGGGAGCATTCTGTAGCTGAGGAAGAATTGGACACAGCAGACACAGCTGCTGTAACCCTCTAAACTCCTAAGAAACTGAGGTTGGTTACATGTCATTTCTGGTCCTGTGTTTTGGGAATTAGTTATCAAAGACAAAAGCGTGCTTCTTAGGAGAACATTTGCCAAATGGCAGGGATCTTACAAGATGGTTGAGATCAGTCTGCACAGGTTCCTAGTGTGTTTGACACCTCTTGGGGGCGGGGAGTTGCAGTGAACCACCCCAGAGCCGCCTAAAGGGTACCTTAAACCATCTAGGCAACCTCCACCAAAGAAGCTCCTCATAGTCAGCATGTCAGCCACAGGGCTGAGTGTAACAAACACATCATCCCTCCTAACCCTCCACAACCTCCTGAGGTCAACGCTGACTCCATTGCATAATGAGGAAACCCAGACTCAGAAAGATCTAGAATCCCACAGTTGGGAGATGTCAATGGGTGGCAGAGCCAGATCTTAGGTTGCAGAGTATATGGCCTTAAGCTGAAGGCCATATTGCCTTTCTACATCCTAACACCTTGAACAAGGAGTTCTTGACACCACAACCTGGGCTTCTTAAAGTATACCAGCTTTTGGCCAAAATCACTCATTTGGTGGTTTCATTTTGATTTTGGAGAAACGCATGCTGGAAGAGACACGCAAACTGCTTTCAACTGCCTTATCCTGACGTGCTGGACACCACTCATTGGTGTCTTCTTCTGGCATATCATCAGGACTGTTTCTGAACAAGGTCCTTGAACTCTGGACCTGAGTTAAAAACTAGTGAGGGATAAGATCTCTTCCCCCACCCCCCAGCAGTGCTGTGATAATTAGATGAGATAATACGAGTTTACCACACATTAGGTTTACCACACCCTCTTGGTAAGGGCTTGAATACTGGCATCCACAAAGAGCATTAAAAATGGAATTCTAAGCTTAATGTTTTCTAGAAGCTATTGCTGATGCTGTAGCTTGAAATCAACTCTATCACTTTGTTGTTCTCTTTGGCCAAGGGCTTTTCCACACTCCGAAAGGCAGACTGTCAAAAAGGCAGAAGCAGGTGACCATCTGGCATCACTCCCAGCCATGGGGCCAGGAAAAGGGAACATTAACAGCCTCAGATGGGGGCCAATGTTCTCTGATGCCATTTCAGTCTTGGTTCTCAGACACGAAAGGCCTTTTCAGGGGTTCAGTGCCTATGTCACATGCTAGATATGGGCACTAATAATTAGTCTGTAAAAGGCCATCTGTAGGAAGTGACAAGGGGGACTTCCGGTCAACAGACAGCAGAACTTCCCAAGCACTGGCCAGGGGAGTGGGGTAGAGTGATTGACAGCTTCATTCCCAAACTTTCAGGTTGGAGGAAAGCTTGTCTTTCTTACAGCACCTTTTATTTTTCCCCAGAGCCAGACAAATTAATTTTCAGGTGTGCCCTCTTTAATTAGACCTCCGTCACACCTGCTCCATCACTGTTCCTTTCCATCTGATATTCCAAGGCTTACTCATCATGTTCAGGGCCTAACTTCCCCCTTTTACATGGCCATTCCTCTAAACTACTATACCTGCCATTAGCCACCTATCACAGACCCATTTCATTCAGCCTGATAATAGACACAGGCCACGGAGACCCAATGCAGTCCTGGAACAGAAATAATAATGAAGTGGAAACAGGGACATGGCCTGTGGGGGGCTAAGGGCTTGCTTAATCCTAGCCCAGAACATCTATCCTGAACAGTAAATGAGAGGATGGAGCTTTTCTGTCAGAGATCAGTCGCCACTGCACAGTGAGAAAGCCACAGAGGGTCACGGTCATGAGGAGAAAGGAGACAACACATGGATTCATGAACTCTTCACCTCACTAGTTCCCGAGCTTCGTTTCACTCAGACCTGCTGCTCACATGCCTCTCCTCTTATTCTAGAATCTGAAAATACCTGAGAAACACTCTGAGCTTCAGGCTTGTTGTGGCAAAAGAAGAGAAACCATAACTCGCACAGAGAACGGTGATGTGGGCTAGAGAAGGTGCACATAAAAGAGACGGATAGTTTTTGATGCCAGAGGGACACGCCAATCAAACCTACTACAACTCAGTAGAGCACTCCTTAAGGGCCTTCTCTAAGGAGTGTAAGGAAGCAAGGGCTGGGGTAGGTGTGCACTGTCGGGTACCACTGAGGCTACAGTCCACATCCTCCCTCGCCCCTCATCTCCATTCACCAGGTTCTGTTTTTGTGCTAAAGTGGCCCTGAGTTACATTAAAACTGCCCACTAAAGTCTGTATTTCAACAAACAAATCCACCAGGTCAATGGCTACAGAGCTAAAGCATCCTCATCCAAGCACAGATATACGGTCCAGTCTGTCATCCACCAGCTAAGGATCTTGAGTCAGATGATCAGTCTCCAGATTCACAATGAAAATGCTCACCCCATACTTACAAGTCTCTCTATATGGCCAAGGATAACCCGAAAGGCTCTGCCCATGTTCTTCAGGCATTTTCTTAAATTGTGTGGCACTGTTTTTTGCTACCATGAATCCTGGGAAACTATATCAACCTCTGCTGAAAAGACCACAATAAAGCCCATCCAGCAAAGACTTCCTAGGACACAGCCTTCTGGCTTAATTTAAAACACAGAATGAAATGTTTGATAGCAATTATAGGAGGCAGTTAATTCATTAGAAACAGTTACTTGTCGGGTTCACTGCAGTAGTATGAAGATGGGAAAAGAGAGAAATGTTATAAAGCATAGGCAAGTGGAAGAGGCATTTGTCTGGAAGATAAAGTAGTGCTTCTGTTCTCAGGACTGTGTAGGAAATAGTAACAAGGGCTGTTGTCTGGACATTCACGTTGGGCAGTATTGCTTCCTCATCCCACAATTATCCCGGAGAACGCAAGAAGTGTCTCATTAGTAAGTGAACCTTCGCTCCTGGCTAGTGAGAAAAGTTTCCCGTATGAGATGGCCAGTCGTACCCGGCTTAGTTTGCTCTCCAACGCCCTGCTCTGGGCAACTGGTCTTCTTAAGTCCTAAACTGGGCTCTACATTTTGTTTGTGGCCAGTTAAAATTCCCCACAGCATGTCTGATTCGAGCCTGCATACCTAGACACACTCGGCAAAGAGTGTATGTCAGACACTTGGGTATAAAGTTTCAGCTTCTTTAAGAAGAATGCAGTAGATATAAAACAGGAGGGAAGTGATCGTATTTATCAGGATGCAGCCTTCTTAAATGACTGCTTCCCTCAGACATCTGACCTACATTTTGCCTGCGGGACATGCGCACTCTTTGAATTTAATTATGAAAACTCTCCTGAAGAAAGAAAGCCGAACAGAAGACCTAAAATGGTGCCGCGGAAAAATACCAGACGTTCTTGCCAGCCGTCCATTCAGCTGGGTCCTTGAGGACAGTTCTAATTAACCACCAGTGACAATTGTTTTGTTTGTGTCTTTTCATTCTGCATCCTGATGCCCAAACCAGGATTCTCCAGAATGACCTACCCCTGACACAGCCCTAATCACCCTGGCTTGCTTTGCTTGCCGATTTGCAAAAGTAAACAATAGACAGAAGCAATTAGGATGGTACTTCTCAGAGGCTCATCTTTCCCTGCTTCTCTAGGCCACCCCTCCTCCCGAGGAGCAAAGGGTGAACCACACTCAGTCCTGAACCAGTGAGCTTGCTCTGGATATGCACCCACAAACCCCTCTATTGAGTGTTTCAGAAATGGGATGTCAGTGTCATTGAGTGGCAGGGGTTATTATTCTCCGCTTGTCTTCTGAAACACGTAATTAGTTTAGACTCCATATGTGACCTACTTAAGAGTTTTAGAAACAGTGACTTTAGGGTCCGTCACAGATCATTTGAGTTTTTCTCGGAAAACCCACCGGTAGAGCTAGGAAAGGCTTAAAGATGATTCTACCTCCACAGCCTTCCACAAGTTGAGACTTTACTGCTGTCTTTTCCATCCTGAGGGGGCCCATGGGAAAAAGAACAAATAAAGCAGGGAAAATTTTAGAGTCAGGCGGACAGTGGTGATGCCTCTGTTGAACTGTGGCGGCCATAGACGGTCCAGGCTAGAAGAAGTGAGGATGAGGGTTGACATCAATGGTGGGGGATGGCTGCACATTCATATACTCTCTCTCTCTTTCTCTCTCTCTCTCTCTCTCTCTCTCTCTCTCTCTCTCTCTCTCTTTCTCTCAGTATAATTTGGGGCTTCATATACACTAGGCAAGTGCTCTACCATTGAGCATCACCAGCCCCATCTTTTTCTTTCTGACTTGGTATTTGTGTTAAAATCACAGAGACAATTCTATTTGGCAGAATATTACCTATGTAAGCATCCTTCTTTCATCAGTTAAAATGCTGTTCATTTGTCATTAATCTTCAGTTCCTGGTTAAGGTCATTAGTAATTTATAAGCCACAAAAGAGCAACATCCATGCACATCAACTGGGATGTTATTTAATGGTTTTTTTTTTTTTTTTTTTTTGAAAGGTGAACTGCTGTGGGATGTCTTTCTGTATGCTGTGAATATGTGTTGCTCTGATTGGTTGATAAATAAAGCTACAGCAAGGCAGCTTAGAGGCAGGCAGGAAATACAAGCAGATAGACAGGAAGAAGAAAAGAAGAAAGGAAGAGATGCGAGCCAGCCGCCTCAAAAGCAACATGTAATGAGAAGCAGGTAAAGCCATGGAACATGTGGCAATACATAGATTAATTTAATAGGGTTAATTTAAGATATAAGAGCTAATTAGCAAGAGCCTGCCATAATCTATACAGTATGTAAATAATATAAGCCTCTATATGTTTACTTGGGTCTGAGCAGCTACAGGACCTGGCAGGACACAGAAAAACTTCCAACTACAGTGAACATGTTATTTAAAATGACTTTTTTTTTTTTCATTGAGCTCCTCCATTCCTGGGAATGAGAGGAGAGGGGAAGCCAGGAACTGCCATTTACAGAAGGGAAGTTGCTCAGATTAACTAACTGGCCAGGGTCCCACAGAGGTCAGGGGCGGTGCCAAGAATAGAACCCATTTCCTTAATGGCTCGATCTCTAGCTCCACAATAGTACATAATAGATATTCTGCAGGTACACACATATGTCCAATAAGCAACCACCAAACAAGCTGGATCCTACACAATCAAATGATGAGTGATGTTTAACATGGCCAGCAGCTACTACACATTTATGTATGAGATGGTTGACAGTACACATTTGGGTTGAACACTGATGGCATGCAAAGTCAATCTATGTGATGTAGGTAATATTAATGCAATTTATAAAACATTTCTTTGTTCAAACCTGCCTTTTTAAAAGACAAGATCTAATTACATAGGCCGGCTGGGCTGGACTTTACTATATAGGCTGTTTCAAACTCACAGAGATCCACCCGCTTCTGCCTTTCAAGTGCTGGGATTAAGGTGTGCACTGCCATGACCAGCACAGTTGATTCTTAAAAATGACATTTTTGCCAAGAAGTCCACACTATAACATTTTCTCTATTTTAGAGGCCACTTACACGATCAGTAAGTGTCATGTATTACTCTGACTTCAAAACTGTGACCATTAGGTGGTATCCTAGTTGGCTCTTATTGCTGTGATAAAATACTGACCAGAAGCAACTTGTGGGCAAGAGAAGGATTTATCTGGCTTACAAGTCAGCCTATCATCCAGGGAAGCCGAGGCAGGAACTGAAGCCGAGACCATGGAGGAACAGTGTTACGGCTTGCTTCCTCTGGCTCTCTCAGCTGCCTTTCTTAAAGAACCCAGGCCCAGCTGCCTAGAGATGGAACTGCCCCCAGTGGGCTGGGTCCTCCCAGGTCAATCAGTAATGAGGAAAATGTCCCCCAGTCATGCCACAGGCCATCCTCAGCTGAGACTCCCCTCCCTGAGTGTGCTTAAGTTTGTGGCGAGCCGCCAAAAGCTATGGCCGATAGAGAAATAAAGTGACTTGGGCCTATAGTAAAGACCCAGACACACTTCAAAAGCAAACTTGAGTTTTAAAAAAGAGAAAACACACCTAAAACAACCATGTTGTTCTGGCTACTAGTGTGGGAGATGGCCTAAGCTAGCAGAATGTGTCATAACCCAAATGAAGCCCACCCGTGATCTCATGCCTGTGGGGATTAGATGAAATGAGCTCAAACATCCATTAGTCCGTTACCCAAAGGTCTTGTCAGTGCCGAAACACATGCAAACCAAAGCAGCCTTGAACATCTAGATTCTTCCTGAGCAAACAGATCTGATGGTGGGGAGCACAAATAGACAGTGCCCAAACTCCTCTCCTCATCCTCTCTCGGGAACCCCAAGTGCCCAGGGAGGGACTCCTTGTCAGTCTGACACTGGTCAATACAGAGACCAGCCTCTTTGCCCTGCACAGTCTTCTCTAAATCTCCCTTCCCACGTGAGTGTACTAGTGCTGAGACAAAGCTCATCAGGGACTTGCCGTCAAGAGGGATGCCTGTGGCTGGACAGATTGCTCAGTGGTTAAGAACACTGGCTCTTCTTGCAGAGGACTTGGGTTCAGTCCCAGCACCCATACACAACGGCTCACAGCATCTGAAACTCAGGTTCCAGGAGATTTGATGTTCTCTTTGGGTCTCCACAGGCACTGCATGTATCTGATGCATACACATACAAGCGGACAAATACTCATACATGTAAAAAAAAATTTTAAATCCTTTAAAAATAAATAAAAAGAGTATCACCTGGCCCAGGAGGCTTGACCCTATTTTATTCTTTAAAATCAAGGGCCTAGTGAATTCCACGAATTGAGTGTGGACTACAGGAAAGGCAGCCGGTTCACCAGCCTGTCCTGTCCTCCCCCAGCCTTATCCTTGCAGGGTAAGGCAAAACCACTTCTTGCCAGGGTGGGAAAAGATGAACAGAATGGTCACTGAGTGGAGTTGCATCACATTCCCGGAGCACCTCCCTGGGCTTCCTTTTACTTTTATTTAACTCTTCCTAGTTCCTTAATTTTTTTTCCCTCTGACCTGCTTGTTTCCCTCTAGACTTACCAGATTTCTATTTTTAAAGCACAGAGAAGCTGCATTTGACTTCCCATCATCTCTATTCACTTTTCAGAAATAGTCATTCACATTTCTCGTGTTGTGAAATTAGCTCTGATGTAGGCAAACATTTCCCCTCAATGTTCCTTATGAGCGGATGGGTCTCCGAGAAATATGGTCCTCAATATGCTTGGAAGAGCCTAGTCTCCAATTTCTGTCACCATGGACTTTCCCTGACATGTTACCTCTGCCTGTGAAGTATGTTTAATCATCTTTATTTCATGCTAACAGATACATGTGAAGGGTATCCAACATTGAATACTCTCATGGAAGCTTTCTAGGTTGATGCTAGGCTAACACGGAAGAGAGTTAGCAAATATCTAGAAGTCTCTATTGGTTGTTACAGAGAAAGGAGACTAGTCCCCAAACTACTCTTCACCCAGTGTGAAGCTTCCTTCAATTCTACCAAACATTCACAAGAATTGTCTCCTGCTCTGACACTTTACCATACAAACGCATAGGAAAGGGACACGGGAGACATGCAGCCTCTTCTTGCTCATTAGTTATACAAATTTAAATAACACCCTCACTTTATTCTTAGTTGTGTTTAAGCTGATGCATAAAATCCTATAAACTAGACATATAACAGGTTGCTATGTGAAACTTCCATTCACATATAAATTGTAGCGTGTTTAAATCATGTTAAACAAGCTGAAACGTTTATCTTTTTTTTTTTTTTTTTGGTGGCAAAGAACATTGAAAATCCTTTTGTAAATTTTTTTGAGTTATAGAACATATAATTGTTATTTATAGCTACCCTACTGTGTAATAGCCCACCAGGGCATCTTATTAATGCTTCATAAGAATGAATTATAGGGGAAACGGAAACCACAGTATTACTCAGTTGAAACAAAATTCATTTGCATAAAGCATTTTACTACATATTTTTAAGTAAGAAATTTCTAGCTGCATTGTATTTCTGAAGTTTTAAAATATTTGTCAGACTTTAGGAAATATTGAAATTTAAGTGGTCTGAATCTCTCTTTTTGTATTAATTTGGGTATATTAAGTGGCTGGTCACACAAAAAAACCCAATTAGTAATGTTGGGAATACCAAAATAAACTGCTGCTTGAGATACGCCCTTGAACAAGAGTCTCAGATTTAAGCATTAATAATTATTCTGCACATATACAGTTATTATGTATAAAATAATTCTAAAATGTTAGGCATATTTATAACCAAAGATCATGGGTAAATACTACTATGCAAATATGTAACTCAAAATAAGTGTAACAAAACATGCTGATTCATGCCACTAATGAAGGTTCCTATCTGCAGATGAATCTAAGTTAATCAAAGCATATAAAATGTGTCTACACGAAGACACTTATACATTTTTAGTAATGACAGAGGGTTTCATTTGGGTATAAAGCCAGCTTTTCTTCTCCAACACAGTGTAATGAAGCTGTTTGCTATTTCCAGTGTGTTAAAGTCTTACTGGTGACACTGAATATCTCTCACTTAGCCACAAAGTACCAAGCCTCAGCCAGGTGCTCAGTCAGTACCCTCTGACCAAAGACCAAAGCTGCTTACATGTGTATACAGTTTCAGCAGACAATTTCAAGCAAAACCATATTTTAAAAAAATCATGGAAATGAGCCAAATTTTCCATGTTTGATCTATCCTATGTATTATTAAATTGAATTTAAAAATAATAAATTGACTTTAACAGAATAATCCAAATAGTCAACAAACATTTAAGGTAGTACTTCTGAGTCTTGAAGTGTTTTTCTTCAGAAAGGAGTAAGAAGTCTTTCCTGGACTTGGTGAGCATCCTCCACGGAAGGGGAGAAAGAGCTCACACACCACAGAGACCCGAAAGGAAAGCAATGCTCCCTGCCTTCACCTGAGCCCTCAGTCATCATTCATTAGTGTCAATCAAGCCCAAACTCATAACATGGTACCCACCCTCACAACTGCATTTTTCTAATAGAGTAACTACTAAAATTTAGTAAGACAAGAATTGAAATTTTAGATCTGCTGTTATTGAAACAAAAATTTAAAAATCTACAAAAGGCTATGCTATTTTATAAAAATGTGACTCTAAACTTTCATCCTAACTGACCAGTTTTTATTATTTCATTTATCTGTATATTAATACAGATATCAATTCTTGAAACAGATGGACCCACTAAGTAGGGATTGGTGCCTATCTCAAACTGGCAAAATGATACACTGTCTCAGTAGGTCGCTTGTGTTCTCAATGAAACATCCCTGGGGCCTAAATGTTTTGCAACTTCTATATCTATTCTTAGAAAATGACTCTCAAATGAAAACTCAGACTTCTGTGGAAATAGCTGCTTTGCATGAATTCCATTAAAAAAACCCAGTAATTTTCCACTATCATACTGCGTCCTAAACAAGGATAAAGACACAGATGAAGAGTCAGGACTGCAGGAACATCCCAGGAAACCAAACAGCCATCACAGAATGATCCCTCGCTTACTTTCTATCAAGTTAGTTTGGAAGTTTGCTTGCTTTGGTTTAACAGTTATGGTCCCCAACATTCTCCAGGCAGGGTTAAAAGCAATAAGGAGAATAGATGGGCATAATGGTAACCCATGGGCACTTTCAATGGCATCTCCCTATGGTATTTGTCCGTTCTGTTCCTCTTCTTCCAATTAGCTCCCATGAACCAGCATAGGTATCATCTCTCTAGACTAAACAAACGGAACAAAAACAAACAGGGCTCAGGCACAGACAGGATGCAAGGAAATGCCTCCTGGCTGGCAGGAGGGCAGGGGTGCAGTCACTGTGCGGCAGATACTAACTATCTGCTGGCTGTAGTTAGCTGATCCAGAGCCTGGAGACAGACAAACTGGGTCACATGGACTGATGTAACAATGATGATGTGTGAACAACTGCAGCCCACATCTCGGAGGGAGAATGAGCTGGAATGAGGCGTCCAGAGGGTTCACAGAGAAGGTAACACAAGAGCCTTAGGACTTGATAAAAACCAACTTCTTAGGAGACAGACAATGGGTGGAAGCAAAATTCAGACAGATAGAAAAGCATGAGCCAAGTCCAAAAGAGGAAACAGTAGCCATGTGTTGGCCTTGGATTCCAGCCAATGAAGAGAAAATGGGGTTGGGGATTTAGCTCAGTGGTAGAGCACTTGCCTAGCAAGCGCAAGGCCCTGGGTTCAATCCTCAGCCAAAAAAAAAAAAAAAAAGAGAAAATGAAGAATGGGAGGACCAGGTAAGTAACACAGTGGGAGGGCTCTAGGCAGTGCTAGTCAAGTGGGAAAAGGCACAGGCAAGCTCTAACCAAGTCACACGACAGCTCCCAGGTCCCAGGGAAACCTTGGTTCTGTCCCATGTTCCTGTATACTTGAGGGGAAAAAAAAAAAAAAAGATCCCATGAGCCAAGGGTAGGGTGTCTCCAATGAGAATCAATAGCTGTTGTCTACCTGCTTGAATGCAGGGAAAACCTCTGCCCCAAATTCAGTTTACATCCGGTGATGCCCAGTTGTGGCCAATAGAGACTCTCATTAATCTTTGAAAAGTTCTCAGGAAGTTACCATCCCTACCTTTCTTTGGAGCGATTACGGTGACAGGGGTGCCAGAACCACTTGACTGTAGGCTGAGGGATTCCATACACGGTGCAAGTGAGGACTTGTCTGCTGCCCAGTGGGTAGAGAGCTGGACTCGGCAAGGACGACACAGACTTTTCATAGATCTGAGGTTTCACTGGAGAGGAGGAGAGAGAGAGAGAGTGGTAGAGAGCAGAGGGAAGTCAAGGGCAGAGCCGAGGATTTCCTCCTGAATCTCTCGCATGAGAGACCAGTCAGGGGGGTTTTGCTGTCAGGAAACAACACCACAAATAAACACTCATATTATGTAGAAAAACGCCTATTTAATTCCACAGTATGAATACCGTGATGGTAATCAGTCAAAGTCACCTTGCCTGCAGGAGGTAAGAAAACAAGAAGCAGTAGATGGGCATAGTGGTGCACATCTTTAATCTCAGCACTCGGAAGGCAGAGGCAGGCAGAGCTCTGTGTATGAGGTCAGCCTGGTCTACAGAGTGAGTTCCAGGACAGCCAGGACTACACAGAGAAACTCTGTCTCAAAAAACTAACCAACCAACCAACCAACCAACTAACCAACCAACCAAACAAACAAACAAACAAACAAACAACCAAACAACCAACCAAACAAACAAACAAACAGAAAAGATAAAGTAGTTACAATGGGTCAGAAGTGCAGTATTTTTTCCTTTGTTTTTCTGTGGTGCTGGAACCCAGGGCTTTGTACTTACGAGGCAAGTACTCTACTATTGAGCCCACTACAAACAGTTTAAGAATATAAAAATGTATGTGGGGCTGGAAAGACAGCTCAGCAGTTCAGAGCACTGGCTACTCTTGCAGAGGACCCAGGTCAGGTTCCCAGCACCCACAAAGTGGCTCGCAGCCATCTGTAACTCCAGTTCCAGGGGACTTGACATTCTTTTCTGACCTTCTCAAATACCAGTATGCATGCGGCACACATACATGCATACACCAATGCAGATAAAACACTCATACAATAAACTAAACTCATAAACAAATATTTTGAAAGTTTATACTGATTTTGAACTCACAAATTGTTGATAATAGCCATAGAACCCAATCACACCAAATTAAACTTACCATTTACAACCAGAGTAGCAGTGAGGTTTTTAAATAGGTTTGACTGCTTTATGCCCAGCAAGATTGTATAGTCCCCTGCGTCCTCGGTGGTTACATCTTTGATAACTAATGAGTAGCCATGCACCAAATATCGAGCAGATTTCTCCATTGCAGGTGAGCCATCTTTCAACCTGGGGTTAACAGCACAGTGGGTAAGTCACATCATTCACGTCACAATGTCACTTTGAATCCTCAAGTGGGTTCTTTTTGAGTCTCTGGACATGACATAAGCACTGTTTTTTTGTTTTTTTTTTTAAACTTCAGACATTCACTGTTTAATAAAGTCAAGTGAGAGGCTTAAACCGGATAGAATTTCATCTTTGTCCATAAGGAGGAAGAACTACACGAATGAGGAAGAGAAAGTGGTGGCTGTATGTACCTACAAGGGTGTTGGTAGCTGTTGAGACCCAAGTACCAACCCAGAGGTTCAGGTCTGAGTCTGCCAGCTGTTTGTCAAGTGTTTTCTTTAAGGCTCCATGAGAAGTACAAGCACTCGTGTAAGTCAGATCAACTAGATCTGATAAAAATTAAAAGTAGACACTACCATTATGGGCTCATGTGGAGTTCTTATTAATTACATAAACGGTCACACCAACGGTCCCTTTCATAGAGGCACTGTTGTGAAACCAAGATAATCCCCCTTGAGGAAGAACAATGGGAAGTTCCAGGCAGCACGAACTTAAAGATGTTTTTAATGTAGAATCAATGCCTTGATGTCATCTGTTTGTAGTGAGACTCAGGTAGCCTGGCCTGGCCTGGCCCTATCTGTATGCTGCCACAAGTGCGATGGCAGATAATTATCAGTGACCATCTATCTTGAGTTACAGTGTCCCTCAAGACTTCTGGAAGTTCTCAAGACCCCTTCAAACTCAGTCTATGGCTTAATTTTATACTTTGTTGTCTTTTAAAGACTTTTATCTGATGTTTAAGTGTTTGCAAGCATGCATGTATGTGCACCATGTGTGTGCAGTACCCACAGAAGTCAGAAGAGGGCACTGGGTCCCTTGAAACTGAGTTACAGGTTGTTGTGAACTTCTTTGTGAGTGCTGGGAAATGAATCCAGGTCCTCTACAAGAGCAGCCAGTGCTCTTAACCACTGAGCCATCTCTCCAGCCCTGTGATTTCAAATGAACAGTTCTTTGAATGGGCCCTTTTATTTTTAGGGCATGTACTATGCAGTAGAAAGAGGTATAAATGGTTCTTAGTCAGGCCTGCAGACCTGGGGACAAGTTCCCTGGGTCTCAGTTCTGAGTTGGTTAAAATGGCTATATGCTGTGATCACAAATAGCATGTTAGTATTGTTTCAGTTGCATCCTACTAACAAGGCATCATTTCAAAAGTGGCTGTTTTGTTTTATTGTTCCTTGCTACTCTGTGACTGAATAAACCAGCATGGATAGACAGGGGTGTGTAGACATAGAAGAGTGAGCATGCTGTCTGGTCATTAAATTACTACCAACTATTCTATTAAATTTAGTAATTCTTCTTCTCTTAAACCATACTTGGTATATCTAGCAAGGAAATTATGTTTTAGTAACTTTTTAGATATTATAAAATAGAAATATCCATTTATTTCCCACTACAATGCTGTGAAGGTTTAGTACACAGTTTCAACTTGTTATTTAATTTCCTATTAAATATTTGAGTTAGGGGCTCTTGCTCTTCCCAAGGTCCTGAGTTCAATTCCCAGCAACCACATGGTGGCTCACAACCATCTATAATGAGATCTGGTGCCCTCTTTTGGACTGCAGAGATACGTGCAGACAGAACACTGTATACATAATAAACAAATAAATCTTTAAAAAAAATATTTGAGTTAGGAGCTGGGGGTAGTGGCACACACCTTTAATCCCAGCACTCAGGAGGCAGAGGCAGGTGGATTTCTGTGAATTTGAGGCCTTGGTCTACAAAGTTCCAAGATAGTCAGGGCTATACAGAGGAACCTTATCTTGAACCTCCCCCCCCCCCCCCCCCCCCCCCCCCCCGCCACTGCAAAAAAAAAAAAAAAAAAATTGAGTTAGCTGCAAATAAACACTGAAGGGCTGAGGGCCAGACAAATTCTTGCGAGGATTTTCTCAAATGGCAGGGCTTCTCTATTGTATGGATTGTTTTTCTAATCAACAGTGAGTGGACCTTTTGTTTAAAATGTAGTGATTTAAGCCAAAGATAATGACATTAAAAGTAATTTAGCAAAATGACTGCAGATTTAAGACAGATTGCATTGTTTTACATAGGTGCTGTACTGGTCTGACTTTTTAAAGAAAAAAATTGTGTAAGGTATTTCTGAAAACCGTAATTAATTCAAGTAGGTCCACTTGTCTACACCTACCCATGAGTAAGTCCTGCCGCTATTAATGTTTGTTGAAATTTTAAACCAAGGCTGGGACTTTCAACCCAGCCACACATAAAGGAATTATTTTTGGCATCTTCATTACAAGGGCCCACTTCTTCGGAGTTAATAGAGCATGCTACACATTCAAGATGCCTCTGTGTTATTGCCCAACACATCTCATTCAAAGACTGTTGACATCATACAAGGGTTTGGAGGTGCGGGAATTTAGTATGTGTGAGCGACTGCCGAACTGAACAGGGCTCTCAAACCCCTCAAGTCTCGCTTCACCCCTGGGCACCGCTTCCAGGCCTAGCCAGCCCTCCCCAGTGCCATCACCCAGAAATCAACACCATGCCCATCTCTCCAGAGTTGCTCCAGATACCTTCTCTTGTTGTCTCTTTCAGGAATGTGAGCCACTGAAGTTCCTAAGGTCCTACTTACAAAAACCATCTTAACCGATACAGAAATGACTGCGGTCCTACCATACGACTTCTGGTGAGGGGAAGGCCTTCACTTTCATGGACAGCCGGTAGGACCGCTTTCCCGCTACGGTTTCCTGCACCCGCTGCTTCCGATGCTTCACGCTGATGAATCCCTTTCCTTTGAAAGAAGAAATGATGGCGCATCAGGAAAGGATGCGTTTACGTCAACATGCACTCACCCCTTCCCTAAGGAGAGACGCGGTCAACGAATGAAACATGATGGAGCCTGTCCAAGAACCCAAGTGTCAATCAATGGGTGATGCCTTCAGGTCAACTGCCAGCAAGTCCTCGAGACGTAAAGCAGCGTACAGACAGGCAACCGGAGTATCACTATAGGTCTCCCACAATAACGAGGGATGGGATTTCTAAAATCTGCCTCGCTGGTACAATGCAGATGGCGAAAGTTGCTCTGGGCTGAAAGGTCAAGCTCACAAAGGTGAAAGGACAGACAGTGTCTCCGAAAGCCCAGAGCTCTTCTCAGAACACTGTTTTCCTTTGCAACCATGAACCCAAAGTCTTTCATTGTCAATACAGAATTTGTATCTCATAATCTAGCAACCATTTGGGCATTCCATGGTCCTTAGACTAGGAGCAGAAAACCATGAATTCCAAGCGATTCATCGTATTTTTCTACATCTACCTCATGGCAGTATCCGGGAAATTTCCCCCAGATAAAGTAAAACTGGTCCATGGGTTCTGCTCTGTTCATATGGGACAGTAAATGAGGAATTCGTGACTGCCTTACAATCTACACTACAAACCGAAGCAAGCATCCAAAATCAAGACTGTCCACCTCAAAAGCAGTAATTTCGAAAGTTAACATTGATCTTTGAGAATTTTACACACTGTATATTGATCATATTCTCCTCCCCTTCTCCTCGTGGTAACTCTCCTTGAAGATCTAACCCATCTCCCCGTGACCCCCCGACCCCGACTTCATATCCTCTCTTTTATTTAATAACCCATCAACTCCAGCTTGTGCTGGTTATATACTTCTGGGCGTGGAGCTATTTGCTGGGGATTGACCTACAAGGGGCCACACCCTTAAAGAAAACTGACTCTCCCTCCCCCAGAACCCATTTGCTGTCCACAGCTCCTCAGTTAGGGATACGAGCTTGTGAATCCCTTCTGTATCCACGTGGGAGTGTCAACTGGCTTGCTTAACCACAGTTGCCATAGCTTCACGAATGCCGTGGTCTTGACCCATCCAGAAGACAGTGTTTTGCTCTAGTCCTCCCAACCTCAGACTTGTACAATCTTTCCACTCCCTCTTCCCAAAAGTATTCAATTTAAAGAGTATGAAGTGTGCCTTTGGTCAAGAGAAAGCAGCCTTCATTCACAGTTGCATAACTCTTAGTCAAAAGAACATCGACTTTCTTTTCTTTTTTTGCCAATTCTTAATGCCTAGACCGCTCACAGCGTGTAGTGGAACTCTGCACATCTAACTTCTCCTTACCGTACACACGCACGGAGGTGTTGAAAGATCTGAACGATGACCCACTTTTCACACGGCAAGTGTAAACTCCCTTATCGTGGCTCTGCACGTTGCTGATCTTAAGAACACTGTGGAACACATTGTTGTGGAGATTGCTTTGGTCAATCCGCTGCCGTATAGTAGCTCTCTTAGTTGCCTAGAAAGAGAATGCACAGTAAGTGGAGAAGTCCCCACTGTTCTTGCCCGAGGTTACACTGGTTCAGCCTTCCTCAATCAGTATTTAGGTTAGGAGGCACATCAGATCCACCACGAGCCAAACATCAGGAAACCAGGCCTCTGTCTAGATTAGCATCCATGCAGCATGCCAGCCTTTAGTCAGCGCTCCCCCTCTGTAAATGGGCCTTCACATTCATATTGCGTCAGCTGCTTTTTGTGGCCACCCGGTGAGATCCCAGGCATTTTTGCTTTGTTTCCAATGAGGAAATGGTAGTGACAGAGGTAATGGCCACAGAATGCCAGGAACTCAGGTCTCTTGGGTTTGCATTTAGTGACTTCTTCCCATCACAGGCTCTCCTCAAAACAACAGCCTGTCTCCTCAGACTCAATGGAGGTGTCCTGTAAATAAACACAAGTCCCCTTTCCCACTGGTGGGAATGGAAATTCAAGTCCTGGCTCACATTTTGAGCACGCTCATCAGCTTCTGCTAAATGGTGGGAAAGGGACATGGGACGTGCACAGCCACAGGTCATGTCAGCCATCACCTGCAGGGTCTGTCCCTTATGTCAGGGAAGAGTTCTGCTGTCTGGTTGGCTGCAGTGGCCTGCTCACTGTTAGGAGAAGATTCGAGGCCGCCTCCTTCAATTGTTCCTCTTATAACACAGACCGCGTCATTTCCCTCTCTTAAGTCCTTCCCTGGGGAGGGTGGTGGGGGGGGAAGACTTGGAAGCGGTCCAGACAGAGCTGAGGGTCTCGAGCCTGGTTCCCTCTACCATGCTTAGTCAACTTTCACCCACCTGCCTTTTAATTCCCCGTTGGCACAGACATATGTTTAGGCCATTTGCATGGTTCTCAGCAATAACAAAAGACACAACTGTCTATCACTGCTGTGAAAAGTCAGAACCAGTCTCCAGTGTAACAGACCCAGGGGCCTTTGGGCCACTCTGTCTAGGGACGTGACTTCCCCTCTAAAGAGCTTTCTTCCCAAGTGTTGTTGGCATGGTTTGTCCTTTGGGAAACAACTCATCCAGGCCTCCAGCTCTGTAGCCACTAGCTGCATGTGGCTATTTAATACAGTCACTCAAGATGAGGGATTTCCCGCTGCAGCCAGTCAATTTAAGTGTTCATCTACCACAGTGGCTAAGGGATACTTTACTGTACAGACAGAAAGAGAATATTTCTAACACAGAAAGTTCTACAGGACAGCACTGTTTTAGAAGGCTACTGCGGGGGGTGGGGGTGGAGGGGCTGGAAAGATGGCTCAGTGGTTAAGGGCACTGACTGCTTTCCCAAAGGACCTAGGTTCAAATTCCAGCACCCATATGGCAGCTAAGATCTGACACTCTCACACAGAATTACCTGCAGGCAAAATACCAATGCAAATAAAAGTAAATAAATTTAAGAAAAAAAAAAAGGTTATTGGTATTTGATACATATAGTGCTAATACCCTCTTTGAATTTTTGTGATTAATTGATTTATTTTCTGTGTATGGTATGGGTGTTTTGTCTGTATGTATGTCTATACACCATGTGTGTGCCTGGGAGCCTGAGAAAGCCAGAAGAGGGCTTTGGATCCTCAGGGGTCTGGAGCTACTGATGGTTGTGAGCTACTGTGTAGGTGCTGGGAATTGAACCTGGGTCCTCTGTAAGAACAGCCAGTGCTGTTAACTTCTGAGCCATCTCTCCACCCTTCAGTATCAACATTCTTTTTTGTTTGTTTGTTGTTGTTGTTTTTTTGAGACAGGGTTTCTCTATGTAGCTTTGGAGCCTGTCCTGGAACTCACTCTGTAGACCAGGCTGGCCTCAAACTCACAGAGAGCCACCTGCTTCTGCCTCCTGAGTGCTGGGATAAAAGTCGTGCACCACCACCCGGCCCAGTATGAACATTCTTGATAGCAATAGGAACTGGATAAAAGTCTCTTCCCTCTTGACATTTATCAAGAATTTTTATTTCTATCAGAAGATCTTGCTCCATGTTATTGCATTTTTATTTAAATGGAGTGACAGTATTTTCTAGAAAACTGTCAATATCTGATCAGTTCCTGTAGGGAACGTATTACATCTTTCATTGCAAAGTTTTTCTATTTCCACAAGGGGGAAAAAGGGGTTGGTGAAAACAAGTTGCAGCTGAAGCATTAATCTCTTGTTCACCATTTAATCACAAATTAACTTTGATTGACAGTCTGAATGCCATAACAAGCGCCCGTCCTTGGGATGTGCGACGTAAATCACCCTGGCACATGAGAGATGGGAGCGGGTCTCCCGCCAGCGTTTTCTTCCCAGCTTGTCACTGTTTTCCCATCTGTGTGTTTCAATAAGTAACTGGTGCAAGGATGCTCCACCTGAATAAGGAAACCAGCTCTGCCTCCACTCCTCTCATTTTCTCTCTTGAAGGACAGAATGGCCCCTTTGACAGTTAACGAGTGCCGCACTGGCTGGCTGGCTTGAAGTATCTTTACCAAACACACCATAATCAGGTGCCTGACTGTCTGCCAGAACCTTCTATGAATGCACTGACAAGGACAATCTCCTGAAAAGTTGTTATGACAAAAGATAGTCCTTGCCTGGCATTTAGTGATAAATCCCCTCCCTTCTTGCAATCCTAATGCAGGGACAGCCGTCCCGCTTGCCTTCCAGACTCACCAGTGGAAACAGCAGCCTTTACCCTTCAAAACAAGCCCCAGACATCAAAGCCCGGATCTGCACTATCACAGCCAGGGACCGCCAGGCCAGGGAGGCACCGTTCAAACCTGCCGCTTTCCTGTCCACCCACACCGCCCTGGGAGCAGGATTTTCTCATTTTTCCCACTTCAAAAACCCAGTGGGGTTTCACTTGCTCAAAGCAGATACAAGCAGTACCCGAGGAAGAGCTGGAAAAGCGGCACTCACTTTACCAGGGTAACTCCAGCTCATCTGCACCCTCGTGTTCAGGTCGGTGGTCGCAGTGCAGTTGAGGATAAGAGTTTGACCATGGAGCAATCTCACTGGGCTTGGAGGCCTTATGTGGACATCTAGGATTGTATTGGCTGCAAGTTTAAGATGAAAAAAAAAATGTTTTAAGAAAAAAATGAAGATTTCACAGGTCAGATGGAGGCTAAGGTCTGTGCCCGGGGTCTACACCCATGGGGACAGCACTTACTTTGCCGATAGGTCAAATAGTTTGTCTGGTACAGGTGCCCGTTGACTGTGGCCTCGCAGTTCAGAAGTCCTATTTCCCTGTAAGTTGCATTTGCTATTATAAAGCCTTTCCTACTGTCCCAGATAATTCTTTCTCCATCAGGGGTCAAAGTGTCCGATGGAAACTGCAAAGAAAGACGCATGCTTAACAAGAGCTCTGGTAGAGAGGTGTGTCAACACAACGCGAGAAAACATGGCTTCCATCTGCAGTGCAAACCAATGCACTGAACCGTTCAAGGAGGGTGCAGGGACCTCGACTGAGAAGTCACAGATCAACACCAGGGCCCACTGTGGCCAGGAGGCCCCTGTGCTCTAACCAGGTATTTTCTTGAGCAGTTGAGTACGACTCCCCTACTGACTCCAGCCCTGACACCTACTGGCAAGGGGACACAGATGGGATGGGGACTCAAACCTGTCCCTGAGGGACGCTTCTGGCTTCCCAACTACAGTCACTGCCCAAAGCTTGCCTAATACCCACCTTTTTTTAAAAAAAATAATTTATTTATTTGTATTTTATGTGCATTGGTGTTTTGCCCACATGTGTTTGAGGGTGCTAGATCCCTTGGAACTGGAGTTACAGACAGTTGTGAGGTGCCATGTAGGTGCTGGGAATTAAAGCCAGGTCTTCTGGAAGAGCAGCCAGCGCTCTTAACCGCTGAGCCATCTCTCCAGCCCCTGATACCCACCTGTGTGGACTGGCTAGGTGCTGGGTGGGGTTGGGGCTGGTTGGTCCTTACATTCTAAAGTTCTTTTGGGAAAGCTTTTGAACAGTACCAGCAGCTTTCCGGCTCTTTAGATGAGTCTGACATTTTCATTCTCTTTATTGGGCTTAATTGGAAACCTCTTCCTTTTCCAAATGTACAACTTAGAATTTGAGGAGGACTCTCATGGATAGACTTGTTTCCCTCCTCCTTTGTCTCTAGGACGGGACAAACTCACACATAAGGCTGGTTCCTTATGTGTGAATCCCAAATAGGAGATCCAGTGGCCTGCTGATGTCCCTAATTCTAGCCGTGGATACTCTACCCAGACACCAGCTCATCCATGTGAGCGACATACTGACTCTTGCTTTTGGATGTATGACCGACAGTATACCAAAACTTGCCATGGGTTTGGTTCTTTTATTACTTAGATTTATGCTTAGGATATTATCATTTGACTCTCCTTAAATACACACCACCCCACTAGTGTTTCCTGTCCACTGAGAAGTCCAGATGTCTGTGAGAAAATTATTCCAGAGGCTTAAAATGTTGTTAACACTTTTGGAGTAGCATCGAACTTTACCTTTTTTAAAGTGACTGTGATGTTGGGTGACGTCACCCGGCAGGGTATGATGAGTTCTCGTCCTTCCGTCATGTACACAACTTTAGGTATGTCACTGTGCGTCTCTATGAAAGGACTCCCTGCATCTGAGTGGGGAGAAACATAGAAATAATTGAAAATGTAAGTCTACATTGTAGACTGGGACTGTCCCTGGGGCTCTGCAGCAGCCACGCCAGTCCCTCACACAGTCCCTCACGCCAGTCCCCCCCTGAATCTAGCCTTCCATGTGTCTGTCTCCCAAAGAAACCCAGCTTCTTCTTCAGTTCTTAGCCTTCAGTAGGATTACCCTGGCACTCTAATATACAGTTCCAGGGAACCACCATGGGCAAAAGCTTTAGTAGTGTGATGAGGGAGAAGGGGGGCAGGGGTTCTGCATAAACTTCAGCTGTGTTAAGTGCCCCAGGAAGTACCCCTCCCCCAGGCCCTTTGTGGCCACTGGAAAAACACAGGTGCTACCACTTGGGAGAGATGGCGGCAAGGCAGAAGTAAGCAAACCAGAGGGATTATCATTTGAATGGCGAAGGCACCACTTGAAGGCTTTCTAGGCCTTGCCTGGTAACTAGGGACGAGTGAGGAAGCATGCATTTCATCTGGTTAGGCCCGTCTCTTCACCGTGCAAGGCTTATCCGCTTGCTGAGAGGTCCGGAGGCTCCTTTGCATAATCACCTAAACACCTCTTTGGAAAGTGTGGCTTCGTCTCTGAGGCCAGGAGGAATCTAACTACCTGCTGGACTTCCCTGTCATTCCTCCAAGGAACCAGAACGAATATCAGCTATTTCTAGGAACATCCTCACTGTCCACCCTGCTCTTGTCTGCAGGAATCCGTGGACATCCTCAAACAATGATCTTGTTTGGTTTGGATTCTCATTTTCCCAACTTGGTTCCAGGCTTTAGGGACCAGGAGCCCTGTACGAAAGAACCAAGGAGCCCTGGGCCGCTGGCTGGTCTTCCCTCCACCCTGGACGCTGACACAGGGTGACTATTAGAGAAACTAGAGCTGCCAGCAGGCCAGGGTTGTCAGACATCCACAGCGGCCCGCACGGTGGCTGTCCTGAATGAGCTGTGAGGTCCTGAGCACTTGGCACTTCTGAATGGGGCCTATGTGGAAAGAGAGTTGAATGAATGTAATTACTTAAGCTAAGGAGAGTGGGCCCTTCGCTTACCATAGGAATCTTAAACCAGCCCTGTAAGAAAAACAGAAGCAGAGGCTGATGTGACGCCTGCCAGTCAAAGAATGCCGGGAAGCCAAAATGAGGAGATGGGAGGTGAGGATGCAGATTCCTAACAGGTACGGCGGGGGCTGGCCCTGGAAACACCTTGATTTCAGACTTGCAGAGCCAGAGAAAACAGTTCTCAGCTAAAGAAACAGCTATTTCAAATGGAATCATCTTTGCCTCTGAGTACCCTTGTCCCTTTGCTTCTGTGAACTCCCCCAAACACTTAGCTTTCACCCAAAGGTCTGCCTCAGTGTCAGCAGAGGGCCTGCCAAAACTCAAAGATATCTGTCCAAATACAACCTAAAAACACAGTTTCATCCAAACACAACTAAAAACATATTGTTTGTATGTCAGCCAATAGCAGCGTTAGAAGTCCACGTTTGCAAATGACTCCATGCCTGTATATATGCGCGCGCGCACACACACACACACACACACACACACTCACACTCACACACTCACACTCACACATACACCCACCATTCTACTCTCTGGGTTTATTAAGAGTACATTTCCTCTGCAAGTTGCTTCAAGGAAGAGCACAGAATGAACTTGCCTGACATAATACAAACATATTTTGTTTTGTAGGACCATAGGTATGGGAGAGGTCACCGTTCCATTAATATCACCAGTAAAACCACTTCCTACTCCCATAGGATACATTTGTCTTTGTTATAAAATTAAAGTGACTACTACACCCAGCCAGTGCTGCAGAGTGGGTTCCTGCAATCAAAGTGGCTGCTTGCTGAAAGAATGAGGAAGAGGCCAGTGCTCAGGTCACTCAAGTCATGTGGCCCTCATCCCCTGAACCTTTAGGGCTCAAAGCAGTGGCAGGAACCTGTCAGGGCGCATGGCTGTCTTCCCACCCAGGGGGAGAATCTGGGCTGTCACTCTTCAGTGCAAGAGTGTGTGGGGGGGAGATCAGAGACCCTTGCTAAGAGAAGAACTCTGTGGGTTTTTAATGGCTGTTTTTCCTTTGGGGACCTGTAATCACGATGGCACATTAAGGCACACAGTGCAGAGAATGTCGTTCTGACTCCAGTTCTAAGGGACACTGATGTAAGTAAGCGACCCCTCCTCAGAATTTAAAAGCCCTTTTTCCTTTTATTTGAAAGCAGGTTCAAAAGTAAGCATCCCGCTTCCTAGCACATACACATTTTTAAAAAGATTTTATTGTTTTTCTGTGCATTGGTGTTTTGCCATGGGTGTCAGATCTCCTGGAATTACAGACAGTTGTGAGCTGCCATGTGGTTGCTGGACATTGAACCTGGGGCCTCTGGAAGAGCAGTCAGTGCTCTTAACCACTGAGCCATCTCTCCAGCCCATGCACACACATTTTAAAGATGCATATAGACTTTTTCCTGTTTATCTTTCCTTTCATTTTAATTTTCTGCCAAGTCCTGGTCATTGGGGACTCTGAGGGATTAAAAAGGAGAGTGTGGTTTCCACTTACTGAAGAAGTGGAGAGGATAAACACTAACCAATTCCACGAAGACATCTACATCTGGGCACAGGACTCTCCGCAGGTTTTCAGGCTGTGGATTAGATCTAACACTGACGATGATTTGTTGATTGGTTAAAAAAAAAAAATTTCTTTGAAATATATGCAAGACAAAGAAAAGATGCATATTCTTCACAGACTTACACTGTCCACCAAGGGTTTGTTAGTTCAGCTAGCACGTGATTTGAGTGCCTATGATATCAGACAAAATAGACCTTTGAAAAGATTTACGCGCGTGCGTGTGTGTGTGTGTGTGTGTGTGTGTGTGTGTGTGTGTGTGTGCCACCTGTGTGTGCCACCTGTGTGTGCCACAGGTGTCTGCAAAAGCTAGAAAAGGGTGTTGGATTCCCTGAAGCTGGAGCTACAGGTAGTGTGAGCCACCTGACATGGGTGCTGGGAACTGAACTCTGATCCTTTGGAACAAGTACTCTTAGGTCCAGCCCCAAATAGACTTTAAAGCAGTAAATGTTGCTAGAGATAAAGAGTACTTAATAAGAGTAAGACGACCAATCTATCAGGAAGACATTAACAATGATAAACGTGTACGCATCTAACAACATGACAGCAAAACACAAAAAGCAAAACCCGATAGAACAGGATGGAGAAATGTGGAAACAATAACACAGATGCTTCAGCCTCCTAGTCCCCCTCCCCACAAGACAGGGTTTCTCTGTGAAGTCCAGGCTGTCCTGGAACTCACTCTACAGACCAGGCTGGCCTTGAACTCAGAGATCCACCTGCCTCTGCCTCCCGAGTGCTGGGATTAAAGGTGTGTGCCACCACTGCCCGGCTAGCCTCCTACTTTTTAAAAAATTAGTTAATGAGTTAATTTCATGTGTGTCTATGTGCTTCTGTGAGTCACACGCACTGGAGGAGGCCAGAAGAGGGCATTGGATCCCCTGGAACTGGAGTTACAGGCAGTTGTAGGCAGTTTACCATGTGAGTGCTTAGAATTGAACTCAGGTTTTCTGCAAGAGCAGCCAATGCTTCTAACCACTGAGCCATCTCTCCAGTCCCATATCACTTTCAGTGAAGATGGAATAACTGGACAGAAGATCAAACAGGAAGAAAATACTTGAGCAACACTAGTAACCAACTACACTTAACACATGCACAGAACACCCCAACTCATCCAAGCAGGTTATACATTTTTCTTAAGTGCACACAGAGAATTTCAATGACAGAGCATATGCTAGGCCATAAAACAAACCTTAATAAAGTCAAAACAATAGAGTTAATGTAGAGTGTGTTATTTAGAACTCAGTAACAGAAACTGGGGAGACTGGAAAAACTAGAGATTAGATGACTTTTTTTGTTTGTTTGTTTTATTTTTTTTGTTTTTCGAGACAGGCTTTCTCTGTGTAGCTTTGCACCTTTCCTGGAACTCACTTGGTAGCCCAGGCTGGCCTCGAACTCACAGAGATCCTAGATGATGTATTCTTAAACAACAAATTGATCAAAGTAGAACTCAAAGAGGTATCAGAAAGTGCTATGGAATGCACAGGACAACACAAGGCATCACACTCAGAGGATGAGCTAACACATGTTTAGAGGGACAGTAACAGCTAAGCTGATGACTGAGTCTTTGAAAAGGTGAACACAATGTGACAAAAACTTATCCAACAATCCAAGGGAAAAAAAATAGACTCAAATGGCTATAAACAGAAGTGAGACATTAGAACAGGCCTCACAGAAGTACAGACAGATGTAAGACACTAGAACAGACCTCACGGAAGTACAGACAGATGTGAGACCTTAGAACAGGCCTCATGGAAGTACTGACGGAAGTGAGACCTTAGAACAGGCCTCACAGAAGTACAGACAGATGTGAGACACTAGAACAGACCTCACGGAAGTACAGATGTGAGACACTAGAATAGACTTCATGGAAGTACAGATGTGAGACAACAGAACAGACCTCATGGAAGTACAGACAGATGTGAGACATTAGAACAGGCCTCATGGAAGTACAGATGTGAGACATTAGAACAGACCTCATGGAAGTGCAGACAGATGTGAGACACTAGAACAGACCTCATGGAAGTACAAACAGATGTGAGACACTAGAACAGAACTCATGGAAGTACAGACAGATGTGAGACACTAGAACAGACTTCATGGAAGTCAGACAGATGTGAGACACTAGAACAGACCTCATGGAAGTACAGACAGATGTGAGACATTAGAACAGACTTCCTGGAAGGACAGATAGATGTGAGACACTAGAACAGACCTCATGGAAGTACAGACAGATGTGAGACACTAGAACAGGCCTCACAGAAGTATAGGTGTTATGAAGGAATATAGTCATACACCATTACCTAGATGACAGATAAAATGGACAGATTTCTAGAGAGGCACAAACTACTGGAAATACCAAGAGGTATATGGGCCAAACAGACTTACAACAAGAGATTGAATCAGTTATTAGAAAACAAAACAAACCTACCTGCTCACAAAGAAATGCCAAGACTCAGATGGCAAATGAATTCTACCAAATTTAAAGATTACCAATTCCCCCTAAACTTTTCCCCAAAATTAGAACAATGAAAACTTTCTAACTCATTCTATGAGGTCAAAGTTCTGATGAAGCCCAGACTGAAACCTTCACAAGAAAACTATCAAATGAGTATGAATGTACGATCAAAACAAACCTCAACAAAACCATGACACGTTGCAGCCAGCTTGTAAGAATAAACAGTGAGGGGAAGGGCTGACGAGGGCACTGCACCAAAACTGAGAACTTTCAGTCTTCAAGGAGGACTATCCAGAGAGTGAAAATACAGAACCCTCCCAAATAAATGGGTGAAAACATTTGAATCTGCTAAGGCACTAGCATCTAAAATGTATAAAATACACTTATATTTAATCCTGGATACATTTATAACACATATATTTATAATACATACACATCTAGATAAGAATATATGAAACATCTATAACATTACATAAAATAATAATAAATGTAAGACTTTTTACAACTCTGTAAGAAAGATAAATAACTCCACTTGAGAGTGCAGGAGGGTAGGGCCAGAGAGATGGCTCAGCAGTTTAGAGTATTAACCGTCCTTGCCAAAAACTCAAGTTTGGGTCTCAGCACCCACATCAGGTGGCTCACAGTCTCATGTGACTCCAGCTCCAGGGAATCCAACTCCCTCTCTGGCCTCTGCCAGCACCCCCATACATACAGGTGGCACACACTCACACAGACACTCATGTATATATAAGTTAAAAGCAATAATAAAAATAATATTTAAAAAAATAATAACTCAAAAAGATTTGCATGGATGTTTCTCCCAAGATGAGATATAAAGGATTCAGTAAACACACGAAAAGTTGTCCAAGGTCAAGAGCCATCAGGAAAATACTCATGAAAGCAATGAGTGACCACTTCACAGCCATCAAAATGGCTAAATGAAGGGACACAGTAGCAAGTGCTGACAAGAGCAAGCAGTAACTGCAGCCGGGAATGAGAAATGGCACAACTACATTAAAAACAGAACAAAACAATGGTCACTTCCCCAAGAGTGTCAGCACAGAACTAGCGGCCTTACCACTCAGAAATTCTACTGATGGGTGCTCACTCAAGACAGTGGGCATTTACATCCTCACAAAAGCTTGTATACAATATTTATTGAAGTGTTATTAAAAATAGCCATGTGCTGGGCAGTGGTAGTGCATGTTGTTAGTCCCAGCACTGAGGAGGCAGAGGCAGTTGGATCCCTGTGAGTCCAAGGCCAGCCTGATCAACATAGTTAGTTCTAGAATAGCCAAGGCTATGCAGAGAGACCCTGTCTCAAAAAATTAAAACAAAAGTCAAACAACAACAAGATGTCAGGGAGCAGAAAGGACTCAAATATCCATTAGCTAATAAGTGGGTCACTGAAGTGTGGTCTGTCTAGCCACACCATGATTCAGTCAGCTATAGAAAAAATGAGCGTGATGCAAAGTGGACAGACCTCAAAAACACACTGTGTCAAAGAAGCCAGACACAGCTAGACTCTTGTAAAAAATCCGGAAGAGGCAGGTCTACCCTGCAGAAAGTAGATCAATGCTTGCTTAGGACAGAAGAGGCATGGGTTAGGGGCAAGGAGTGGGTCCACTGGGTCCAGCTTTCCTTCTGAGGTGGTGGAATATGGTAGATTCTGTCAATACACTGGAGCTCACTGAATTCTCCATTGTAAACAGGTGAATCGTGCGGTTTGTAGACTACTTCCCCCATATGACTTATTTTCTGAGCTGGAAAGACTCCTGCTCACCCCCTAGGTCCTCACAGCCTTTCTCTCCAACCCCAGTGCACACCCTTTCCAGGGCACTCACCAATAACGGAATTCGCCCCTGTGCCAAAGCCATTGTGGACAAATGTCTCCTCGGGTCCCCCTGGCGTCCCTGAGTCTTTGGGAGAACAATGAAGGCCTTTCTGTCTTCATTTAGATGGACGAAGCTTGTGCACTCTGTGCAAGAGGTGTGTATCACACAGGGTGTACACATTGGTAGCCCCTGGTTACCCAGAGGATCAGCATCCAGATTTAAGAGGGATAAAAAATGTCACCGAGGCTGGCTCAGCGCCTTAGTTGGTTTTCTTGTTGCTACAGCAAGATAACAGTAAGTTAAGGAAGGAAGGATTCAGTGTGGCTGTATTTCAGGACATTGAATCCATCACATCGGCGGGCACACAGACTGGAGTCAGTCTGTGGTTGAGGGTGCTTATAGCCACAGCTTCCTCTGTGGTGTGTGCTAAGAAGCAGACAGAGGCTGGCCTGAAGTGAAGCTGGGCCACAATCTTCCAGGTCTATCTCCAGTGGCCTATACCCACCAGTGGGCCTTGGTCTAAAAGGTTCCTTGGCATCTCAACCCAGTACCACCTGCAAAGGGCCAAGTACTCAAAGGCAGGAGCCTGTGGGGACCTTTCACATTCAAATGTGAACAGTCCAGCAGCAGGCTCACCAGTGGCTGTCTAAAGGACAGATACCTTATACAAAGCACTTGTCAGAGCAGGGGACACAGAGAAGGACCATTGCATTCCCATCCAAAATGCCACTGTAAATGAATGAAACAAACAAACCCTGACATTAGCAATTCATGATCTGTGTACCACAAAGGAAGAGGCCCAATTCCTGAGACGCCATTCCTTACTACCTGCCCGGCTGCAGTGAGTGCCCCCTTCTTGGGCTTGGTGTTAGCGTTTAGACATTACCCTGCTGGCCCTTTGAGAACCACTCCAGGAAGCCAGCAGTACCTCAGCCGGCTCAGGGTTCTGACATCATCCTCCCAAGCCCCATTTGTGCATGCACCAAGCCCCCTTTAAGAGGTGGGCCCCGTCCATCTCTCTCTCGATCTTCCTCTCCCTTCCCAGGAGGTTGCATCTGCACCTCCTATCTACCCCCTTCCATCTCTTCTTCTCTGTCTCTCTCTCTGTCTCTCTGTCTCTGTCTCTCTCTCTCTTTTGGAGCTGAGGATCGAACCCAGGGCCTTGTGCTTGCTAGCTAGGCAAGCGCTCTACCACTGAGCCCAACCTGATTTTCTTCCTCTCTCTTCCTCTCTTATTTCCAGAGGCGCAATCTGCATCTCTTCTTCCCTTCGCCCCCCACCCCATCCCCCAGCAGAAAAGTGAGGATGCCTTGTCCTCCTGTGGCTCTTCCCCTAACAGGGAACCAGGGTCATGCTCTCTACCCACTGTCCAGCAACCTAAACACATGGGCAAAGACGTTTCTGGAGAAGTCACCCGCTGAGGCGGTTTGGAAGGTGTGTATGATGCGTTCTACTCTGCACATTTCAGGACTCACGATCCTTAGCAGTTTGTCCAGCATGCGTACCTCATACAGCAGGAATGGTCCTTTGTATTCCTGGGGTTAAGTTCTAAATTCTGCCCGGAAGGGAGAAATGAGACTTCTGGGTTTTTTTGTTTTTGTTTTTTGTTTTTTAATGTGCAGCTACAAACTAAGTTGATTCGTTGAGGGTCTCAGAGAGCATGGAGTGCTAGGTACAGGGAGGCCTTCCGTCTCCCAGGTACTCACACAAAGCAGGTTGGCCCTGTCCTCTGTCCTGCCTACCAGACAACTTGTGCCACATCTCAGAGAGAAGGCAGGCGGGGTGGGGTGGAGGAAGAAACAGAAATGAAGGAGAAGCATACTGTAACTTTTCTACTCCAAGGTTGGAGGCATTTATTTCTTGATCTCACTATTCTTGTTTGCCTTGGATGCACGAAACTGTGAAACCTCCCCGGGTTATCACAGACACCTCAGTGTGGTCTCTCATTGTAGATCAGGGAACTGGTGGGAAAGGAAGGACAAGCACAAGAATGGCAGAACCAAATGGATTCAAGTTTCCTGTCTCTCCCAAACCAAAATCTGGCCCTGACACACCTGCGTCACCCAGGGGAAGCCATTACCTTTGCTGTCATCCACACATGTTGGGAGAAATCATGACCCAGAAAGAGGCAACATGGGACCTTCTGACAGACCCAGTAGCATGTTAAAGGCTCAGGGCTAGAACCAAGCTCTGTTACTGGGGCCCCAGCAAAGAAGGCGGGTGAGTAGACCCAGCCTCTAGCCAGTGGGCATGCTGGCTGTGTCTGAAGAGAGTAGCTCCAGCTCACAGCTGGTGCCAAGTCACAATACAGGGAATCTCTGTGTAACCCTGGCTGTCCTGGATCTCGCTCTGTAGACCAGGCTGGACTCAACTCAGAGATCTGCCTGCCTCTGCCTCCCAAGTGCTGGAATTAAAGGTGTGCGCCACCACCACCACTCGGCTCAACTTTCAAACTAAAGAGGAAATCAGATTTTTAAGTCTTCCAATCATTAAGTAATGGCTGCAAAAATTGCTGAACCTGTGTATCGGACCTGAACGTGGTCAGCAGGCTTCCAGTTGTTAGCCCTGCACATTTAAGTCTTGGGGAAGCTGGAATGGATGCTGAGGCAAAGATGAAAGTCAGGGGCTTCACTAGGAACCAGACCTGGACCTGAAGCTTGATAATGTCCATTCTCGGACATGAAATTCAATATATAAAAGATATTTAGAAAGCATAAGCAACTGACTTTGATATACTGGCATTCCCCAAATAGAATTTGTAGTGGAATTTATCTTGTTAGGTTGCAATGAAATGGGCCCAAGAAGGTAGCCACAGGACAGGAGCCTTTACCAGGAAATCTCAGCATTAGACAGGTGCTGGGTACCGCAGGAGCATCCCATGAGCACCTGCCTTGTCCCGATGCCTGCACACGTGGGAGATCCATCTCCCAAGGCAGCTCATATGACTTGTGGACGACTCTTATGTCAGAAAGTCTTCCTTACATCTCCGTGCAATCTGCCTGTCCTGACCTCCCTCCTGCCCAGTTGTTCTGCCCTCAGGGTTCTGAACACAGTTCTTTTAAAGACTGATCTTTTTTCACATAAGCAAGGTATGACCACACCCAGGCCATCATGTTCCCTATTTCCCACCCAAGTTTTTTGTTTTGATTTTATGTGGATGGTATTTTGTCTGCATGTATGTCTGTGTACCACATGCATACAGTACTGAAGGGGACCAGAAGAGGGCACTGGATCCTGGACTGGAGTTACGAATGGTTGTGAGCTGCCATGTGGGTGCTGGGAATAAAATCCAAGGCCTCTTAACAGCTGGACCATCTCTCCAGCCCCTACACTCATTTTAAAAATTACTCTTTGCAAGTGGATATCAGCTTGTTCTAGAAGCATTTGCTGGAAAGACATGCAGGCAAACACTCATGCACATAAAATAAAAGTAAATATAAAAGCAAAAATCACAGAAATGAACTCAGAGTGGGTCACAGTGTCAGGCATAAAATGAGGATCCTTTGCTAAAGATCATATCAAAAGAATGAAAAATGACCAGTATTGCTGACAAGACACCTCACCAGAGAATGCACACAGTGCACAGCATGCCCCTGGGAAGATGCGCTCCAAAACAGTGAGATCACTGTACATCAGTGAGCGCAGCTCAAGTCCAGAATATGGACAACATCGGATAATGGGGAGGCTGTAGACCAGTGGTTCTCAACCTGTGGACTACGACCCCCTCGGGGTCTCATATCAGATGTCTTGCTTATCAGATATTCACATTATGATTCATAACAGCAGCAAGATTACAGTTATGAAGTAGTAATGAAATAATTTTATGGTTGGGGGCCACCATGACATAAGGAACTGTATCCCAAAAGGTCACAGTGTTAGCAAGGTTGAGAACCACTGCTATAGAGTAACACAAACTTTGTTCATTACTGGTGGGCATGGAAGATGGTGTGGCTGTGATGGATACTCTGTCCTTTTCTTTCTTTCTTTTTTTTTTTTTTTTTTTAGCTGAGGATCGAACCCAGGGCCTTGCGCTTGCTAAGCAAGCGCTCTACCACTGAGCTAAATCCACAACCCTTTTCTTTTCTTTTTTTTTAATGTGCATTGGTGTTTTGCTTACATGTATATCTGTATGGGGGTGCTGGGTCTCACAGAATTGGATTTATAGATAGTTGTGAGCTGCCATGTGGGTGCTAGGAATTGAACCCAGGTCCTCTGAAAGAGCAGCCAGTGCTCTCAACCTTTGAGCCATCTCTCCAGCCCCTGTGATAGACACTCTGAAAGGTAGCTTGGCAACTTCTTACAAAACAATCACTCGGTTACCATGCAATCCAGCAATCACACTCTTCAATCACACTCCTCGCTGTTCACCTGAGGAGTTGATGTTTTGGGATGTTTATAGCATCTTCGTCATGCTTGCGAAGACTGAAAAGCAACCAAGACCTTCCTCAGTAGGTGAAGGGGCAAATAAACTGTGGTGCCTCCAGACAGTGGAACATTATTTAGTGCTAAAGAAATGAAGGTCTGGGGATTTAGCTCCGTGGAGAAAGTCTTTTCCTGGTATGCATGAAGCCCTGGGTTTGACTCCAGGTCTGCATAAACCATGTGTGTTGCAGCAAGCCTGTAATCTCAGGTCATCCTCACATAGCAAAGCTGAAGCCTTTCTGGGATACATGAGACAGAAGGAAGAGGAGGAAGAGGAGGAAGAGAAGGAGAAAGGAGAGAGGAGGAAGAGGAAGAAAGGAAAGAAATATCAAAGTTACAAGAAAACATGGATGAATCTTTTTATTTTGTGTTTGTTTGTTTTGGGGATAGGTTTTCTCTATGCAGCCTTGGCTGGTTTGGAACTCTCTATGTAGGCCGGTGTCAAACTCATGGAAACCTGCCTGCCTCTGCCTCTCCAGTGCTGGAATTAAAGGGGTGTGCCACCATGCAATGTGGAGGAATCTAGTGGGTGTTGCAAAAAGAAAGAAGCTAATCTACAAAAGACACTGTATGATACATGTGTACAAACTCTGGTATAGGAACAGGAAAGATCAGTGGTTTCCTGGGATGGGGGCGGTGACTAAGGGGAGCGCAGGGGATTTTCAGGGAGGCAAAATCATCCTGTGTGACCCTATGATGATGAATATGTGCCATCATGTATTAACCTAAAGTCAAGATTACACAACATCAAGAAGACCCCACAGCATTCAGGAGGCAGAGGCAGGAGAATTGCCACAAGCTCAAGGCCAGTCGGGTCTACAGAGCTTCAGGACAGCCTAGGCTACACAGTCAAACCCTGTCTCTCGGATGTAGACTGGTTATCTACACACTGTGTTGATTGTGATGGCCAATGTCAGCATGTCAGCTGGACCACTCTGACAGAGGCGTCAACAGTGGGGGGGCATCCATGTGGGGGCAGAAGGCACTCAGGATGTCTGCTCCTCCTGATTGATTTTGGTGAGAACTTTTATGAAAACTCCGAGTAAAGTCATTTTTTAAAACCCCACCAATGGAGCTGGAGCAACGGCTCAGTGGTTAAGAGCATTTGCTGTTCTTCCAGAGGACCTGAGTTCGGATCCAGCACCTGTAACAGGCAGTTCACAAGCACCTGGAACTCCAGCTCCTGGAAGGTCCAGCAGCCTCTTCACACACACTCACTCTCTCTCACACACACACAAACACAAAACAGGAGGTACTGCTGCTTCCTCAGCTGGAACCTTTAAAATGTGTAAAGTGCATAGTGCAAGGGCCCTTTGATGCTAGCCATTATTCTTCCAACCATTTCGCACAAGGCTGAAGACCTGGTGAGAGCCGTGCACAGTCCAGGTTAGGCTGCTCCATTGGTCTCTGATGAACTGATGTCTGATGAAAGCGGGGGGGGCGGGGGGGGGGGGGGCGGGGGGGGGGGCGGAACGGGACCACGGGACGGGACGGACATGGGTGCTGTTAGCCGGCCAGTCACCCAGGTCAGTGCAGCTCAGGGGAGACACATCAAATGAGAGAACAAATGTATTCCACAGTGAGGGGGACTCGCAGAGTGTTAGCACTGCACCAGCTGTGAGGAACAGATCGCTGCTCTTCCTGTCTCCAGACGCGACAGGCGTTCCATCGAGAGCATTAAAGTTACGAAACATCAGATGCCTAAAGCTTTCTCGGCTTAAGGGAATGTCTTTTGAGAAAACCTCTTGCTCATTTTCCTCAAAAAAAAAAAAAAAAATTGCTTGATGGAACTTTTTTTTTTTTAATTCTTAAAACATTATGAAATTTCAATTCACTGTTTTTCACGTCTTGGGGGAAATGAGAACACACAGCCAGTCACACTGCTTTTGGACTTCACTGCCAACTGGAGATTTCATAGTTCTATTCCCAGTCATCAGCTTTCAAAGTTGTAGGCTGTGTCCAAGTAGCGTGTTCGAGACTATGTTCGTTCATTTTGATTACTGCTGAGTGCCTGTGCAATTCTGCTAAGCGCCGGCTGGTTCACGCAGACGTCATTGCTAGCAAGGCTTATCAGATGTGCTCTAGAGAACCCACATGCCAGATCTTTCAGATGCGTAATGTAGCAAATACCAGGAATTGTTCTCTTCCTCTGAGTGGCAGCCTGAACATTCGACAGAGCTGTGGACGGCGATCTAAGAAATGTTCTAGATGAACAGAAAGTATACAAGAACACCGGCAACAAGAGTGACTTCCATCCTGGTGAGGAGTTTAACGACACAAATATTTCTTCAAGAGAAACATGAAATGGCGGGGCTTAGAGACATCAAGAGTGTCTTCCATCAAAGTTTGTGTCACCAAAAAGGAAAATGGTCGAGTTAGGTTTCTGCTCTCTGAACTCCAGCCATGTGGTACTAATCAGCCACCATCGAGTGATGGACAGAATGGATAATCTCCTTCATGCTTCTGCCCCAGAGGGAGCACACAGCCAGGGTACAGAGGGTCCTGTTTTCCAAGCGGGGAAATCTATGGTTCCAAACCATGCCCATGTCTATTATAAATGACAGAAATATTTGTTTCTCTTCTTTCATAATTTCATCAAAATGAAAACGACTGTAGCCAAACTTGAACTTGGTTTTTGATGAAGCTATAGGTAGACAGGCCAGAAAATTCCTAGGAACTCTACAGAAGACCCATTTGAGGTAGAATTCTTTTGTTGTTGTTGTTTTGTTTTTCAAGACATAGGTTCTCTGTGTTACAGCTCTGGCCATCCTGGAACTCACTTTGTAGACCAGGCTAGCCTCAAACTTAAGGTAGACTTCTACAGATGCAAATCTGCCTTCAATTACTACCATTTTCAGAAACCCACCCCGACTCCCAGCATGGAGCCTACAGGTATGTTCATGTGATCATGTGAGATGAAAAATTACCCAACTCATGAGCACCTGGTGGTGGTGGTGATGAAGGGGTCCAAGAGACAACTCTGGCAGGAACCAGAGACAACACTCTGGAACAAAACTCCACAACAGATCCCCCCAAGAGGACTGGCCCAGAGCAGTAATTGGGGTCAATACTAAGGACTGATAGAGGGGTCCTCTTCATCATATAGAGAGACCGCTTCTGAACCATAGCCATTCCAGGATAGTACAAATAAAACTGGGCTTTGTTTTAAAGGCTCACAAACTGGCATCATGGCCCTATAAAGTCACCAGTGAATTGAATTTCTAAGCTATACGATTCTGTAATTCAGTCTTCTGGACCATGTACAGAACAAACCACAGGGTCTTATACATAGGAGGTTTGCTATCAATATCTGTAGACAGAAGTCTGCCAACAGAAGTTCGGGGCCAGAGCTGGTGAGTTAGCTTCAGTTTGATCCCAGGAACCCATGGCAGAAGCAAAGAAGCAATTTGCAAAGTTGTCCTCTGACCTTCACACACTTACTGGGGTGCACGTGCACACACACACACACACACACACACACACACACACACACACACACACACGAAAACTCTGTGGGTCAGTTTCCTACTGTCCACTTAAGACTCATGCAAAGAAAATCTTAATGAAATCCTTCGACTTCTAGAAAAGACGGTCCCATAGCCAAATCCTTGCCCCAGAATATGTGAAGTGTGAACAGAATCCTCTCCTTCCTGGGAGACCGCATGAACAGTCATCCTGAATGTCAGCACAGCTCTAGAAATACTTTGTAAGGAGGACTGAGTGAAAGGATCCATTGTGATGATCCATTTCTTTGTAATCCAAACATTCATAGCTACATTTTCTGGAGAACTCCATTTTATCAGCAGTTCACATTCAAATGCCATTTACCCAGACCATGTCAAGAGTGTATCCAAGGGGATGACCTGACATCAGTATCATTTACCAGGGAAGCTTGCTCTGACTGTGAGCGGAGAGCTAAGTGTCTCTCTGACTACTCTTCCCTGTCCTTTACCTAGCAATAAGACTGATTGCATCCCCAAAGCTGCCAGCTCTCTGCTTCCTTATGGCTTCCCTCCTTCAGTCTGGCCCCATCCTGTCTCCTCTTCAGGGAAAGACTGCACCTGCAGGAGTCCATTGCTCTCTGCAAAGCCTGCTGTGACATTCCTGTTTCTTCCCTTATTCAGAGAACAGTGAAGTAACTGGGTTAGGAGTAGGGATAAATGGCACTGTATAAACTCAACCATTTGCTTATGTGAAAGGAAATTTTAACAACCATAAGAAGTTATATTAGCGGAAATGTTAATGTGTCAGCCAACTTAGTGAAGTCAACTAATGTCGTTAAATAAGGTTACTTGGATAATAAATTCCCTGAATGCTGTGTTCTAGTTGGAAGGCGAGATGGATGGCTGCAAGTTGTGGATGTGGTGATAACTGGTGTTCTGTAGGCTACTGGATAATCCGTCCACATCAGAGCTTAGCTGGTGACTGTGCCGGGAAACTGGGCGCTCTAGAGTGTCCTGAACACGTTTGCTCATAGTTCATGTGCTGTACTTGGCAGTAAATAGGAAAAGCTATACATGCTTGAGTCTTTTTCTCTAGACTCCTGGGGCTGCACAGCTGCCTTCCAAAACACACCTACAAGGTTTCTCATCTTTATAAGACTCGAGAGTGAAGTGCTGACTCATCTGTAGATGCTCGTCAGGGGCAGCAAGTTGCCACACAAAAGGCTTCCCAGTCTATGAGAAGGAAGGGCTGGAATTCATTAACCTCAGAGGCGAATCTGCATCATCAGAGACTTTGTGCCAACAAGTAAAATGCACCTCTGTGAGAATGGTCAATGAAAACGGAAGAGGCCCCAATTATCTCAGAAGAGAACTAAAGTAACAAAACCAAAAAATACATAAAAGTTCTGGCAACACGGGAGTTGCAGGTGACTAGGAGATTGTTGCCATGTTGGCTTTAAGAAGGTCTATGAGACTGATGACTACCCAATGAAATAGGCGATAAATCCACGACACGGTGGCTACTGTTTCCCCAGCCAGCCCGTGACAGACATCAGTAATTAGTGTTGGCACATTTTCTTACTAATCCAAATGTGTCCTCAGCATCAGGTTTAACACGGTATTCCTTCTGTACGGCAGGTGTCAGGCAGTCTGTTTGTCCATCTGGACTTACCAAGACAACACACTGCAGACAAACAGTGAAGACAGTTCCGGGCTTTACCCTTCCAGCATTTGGGTTAGCCAGTGGTTGGCATCCACGTAACGGCTTTTTGCTGGTGGCTGTTTAATAGTTGAAGTGGGAATGACTATGAGTAACAAAGTTCCTCTTCAGTGGTGAAAGGGAAATGGAGTGGAGGGTATACATTGGAGTTGCTGATTCCATGAACTCCTGAGATCTACTGAACAGGATAGGAGTTAAGGGGAACTGGCTGAATACTGTTTTACTAGGAACTAAGACATTACTGCTCCTATTATTATGGTTATTAATTTCAGTGTCTGCTTGCAAGTGGGTCTCTTCTAAACCCACAGGAGAAAGGTTGATGATGAGTTCTAATGTGGATGGATGCTTTCTCTCCCTCCCCTTTCTCAAAGAGACAGAGGACGTCCAGGACCTGTCTACTGCAAAGCACTTCTGTCTTTGGGATATGTTCCACGGAACCAGAGAAAGAAAGCACAAAGCTTGGTACGCCCAGCCAGCAGGCACTACGTCTGCCTTCCCCTCGGCCTGTACAGCTCCCTGGAAGCCGTTCAATCTGCACCTTTCCCATCCACCTTGTTTCCTGCCTGCCACTCTCTCCTCCCTCCTGTAGAAGAGTGGCCTCACCTCAGTTCCCTGGGCACAGCTACCCTTAGTGTTAAGTGGGTTGTGGCCTCCTTATAACAGCAAACTCTAGGACTCTACAGTGATCTAACTGGGAAGATGACAAACCATAGGAATAGGATTTGGGGATGGGGACATAAAAGTGGTTCGGTCCAAATCATGCTGACAGCTAGGCAGAGTGTGGCTCACTCCTGTAACCACGGCTACTTCCAATGGCCGAGGAGGAGGAGAGTTACAATTTTGAGACCTGTCTGGGCTACACTGTGATTTCAGGGCCAGACAGGCAACTCAGTGAGGGCCTGTCCCCCAAATACAAAAGGAATATAGCTCAATGATGGTGTGCTTGGCTAGCACGCATAAGGTCCTGGGCTCAATCTCAGAGGGGAAAAAAATTCCAACTGACAGTAGCTGGAAAGTGGTCACTGCCAGTATCATACAGATGACTAGTCCTAAGACTAGTCCTGAATCTGGGTGATTACATGGCCTGCTCAGGACTTCAACGAAAGACCTATTTATCCCACCAGCAGGTAGATTCACATTAGTTTTTTGTTTTTTTTTTTTTAAGATTTATTTATTTTCTGTGCACTGGTGTTCTGCCTGCATATATGTCTGTGTGAGGGTGTCGGATTCCCTGGGACTGGGGTTGCAGACAGTTGTGAGCTGCCATGTGGGTGCTGGGAATTGAACCCAGGTCCTCTGCAAGAGTAGCAAGTGCCCTTAAACAGCTGAGCTATCTCTATAGTCCCTCACTGATGAATTTAAAAGAGAAAGCTGTTCAAGCACAACCCCCAACACTTTGTGGTGTGTGTATGTGTGTGTGTGTGTGTGTGTGTGTGTGTGTGTGTGTGTGTGTGTATGTTTTAAACTTGCCACTGGTCTGTATTTATCCCCAGCTCCACTAAAACGTCTTATAATTCTAACATGTAGGAGACTGCATTGTGCTGAAGAACCATCACCTTGCACCATAGGCTGAGCATCTCAATGATTAACACATGGATCCTATCACTCAGTCTGTTCTGATGTTGTGGGAGTCAAGTAAATAGACAAGAGTCTCTTCTCACAGGGTACATTGAACTCACTGCATCTTGAAAGGTCTGGTCGAAACTGAGCACTAAAAATGCATTAAGATCTGTTTCACAGGTTCCTGCATTTAGGCTGGTAGCCCTCTGCTGCCCATTTGCGCCACATTTACTAGGAAAACCATATTCTCACCCAGTCCCAGTAGACCTCGGACCCACTGCCAGACAAAAGTGAAGAGAATGTGGGAAGTCAACGTCTTACCACTGACAAATATGTAGATGGCAGACTCTGTTCTCTTCTTCTTGGAAGCAGATTTGGGGAGGTATCCGCAGGTGTAGAGGCCCGTGTGGTTGGCCTGTGCCATGTTCAAGGTCAGGGTGCTGCAAAATTGTCTGTTGTTCCTCCCACAGGCAGATCTAGTAACGCTCAGCCTTTTCTCCTCCTCACTCACTGCTGCAGGCAGAGACCATGAGTGGGCTGCCTCCCCTCTGCAACCGGATGGACAGAACAAAGCAGTCAAAGCTGAGGCCAGGCTCAGTACCAGGTCTCAGGAATAACTCACTATTCTGAGGCCTCCTGGGTGTCCGTCTGCTTTGTTAAGAACAAGCCACACATTCTACAGGGTTTTGGGACCATGGTCAGTACAAAGAGGTATTTGGGCATCATTCCCTCAAGGTGCGTGAAGCTCTCTCCTCCATGGGACAAATTCTCTCTGTGAAGCTTAATATAGGAGCCCTCCCTCTCTCTCCTACTCTGAGAGGTGACCTCTCCATCAGGGAGTCAGTGGGCTTGATTTGGGAATGGTGAGATTATGACACCCACACCCATGCTACTCACCTGCACTTGAGAAAGAGAGTCTGGCCGGCTTGTATGACGTGCTGAGTGCCTTTTAAACTCAGTTCAGGTCCTTTTAACTTCCACCCTGAACCATATCCTGTAAAACAAAAAAATGTAAATGTGTTATTTATAAATGGTTTATTACCTCTTCTAAAAGATTGCTTTCTTCCCCTTTAACTTAGTCACATATGCGAAAGGATACACTGGATGCAAAGTTTCTGGTTTTTTATTTGTTTGTTTGTTGTTGTTTGTTTGTTTGTTTGTTTCAGGAGACAGGGTCTCACTAAGTAGCCCAGGCTGGCTAGAACTCATGGCAAACCTCTTGCCTCTACCTCCCAAAAGTTGGATTGCAAGCGTGAGCCACCATGCCTGCCTGTGGCTTCTGGATGTCATTCATTCATTAGTTGAACAATATCTGGGGCCAGCCATTGAGTCATTTTTCTTTCTAAATGTGTTTCCTCATTTGGAAAACTAATTTTAGACTCAAAGTCAGTTTTAGAAGCTTCTTGGTCTGTCTTGCATAATCCGTGTCTTGCACAATCCTTCTAGAGTGGTCCAGTTAAATGGACTGTCCACTCTTACATGGCATCTGACAAACCCACTTCAGATCACTGTGCAGCAATAAAACAAGGCACATGTGAGTGGATTAGGATCTGTGTACCTTTACACAACGCAATGACGGCATCCATTCCAGGGACTGTGTGAGCCTGGATATCTCTGTCTCTCTGTCCCTGTTTCTTTCTGTCTCTGTCTCTCTTTGTCTTTCTGTTTCTCTGTCTCTGTCTCTCTCCCTCCCCCTTCCCCTGAACCATACTGTGTGACTCCCATTTGAACTCTCTGAGTCACATGACTCTTTGAGCTATGGTCTATACAGATTGAGCCTCTCAGCCCTTAGAATAGCATCTAAGGGGCTACAGCCTCCCTTCTCTGCCTCCCTGTTTCCCCCTTCTCCTTCCTTCTTCCTCTAGCCCGTTTCCTCCTTCTCCTCCTTCCTCTTCCCAACCACTGTAATGACAGATAAAAGGCAAGGTTGGGGGCCAAGGACAGTGATCCCTAGGAAAAACTAGGGATTGGGAGAGAGGGAGTCTTGGGCTGGATACATTTATCACCAATGTTCGTGAGTATGTTTACATGAAAATGGGTTTTCACGGTAGAAGTTAAGGGAGAAACTTGAAGTCCTCTAGAATCCCTGCCAGGTCACAGACCTGAGGTCTTGATCAAATCCCAGGGCCACCCAACTGTGATCGCTAGTGTCTCTCTGGGGTCCTAGTATCTCAAAGACTACAGGACTCTTTGAAACTCTATATTACATAGGTAGCTTGCTTTCCTTCTTCCCACCTGCATGGCCTTAGTTTGCTACCCCTCAACACCCGTGCTCTACCGCCATGCAGGGGGTACAGAGTCAGAACCATGGCATTCAGGAAGCTGACTCACTGCCCACCATGGGCACATGCCCCCAGCATAACTGCTGTCAGAAAGTATTCTCTTGGGTATATAGTTTCATAGGAAGATGTTAAGTGAAACTTATGTTTTCTAAATATTGCTGGTGGTAAAATTAATATTTTAGAAGGCATTTCAATTAGCAAGAGTTGCTGGTATTAAATTATTAACAGTTAATTGTCAGGATGCTAATGGCTGTAAAAAAATCAAAACCACTGCTTCCTACAGACCTAGTTATTCTTCCACCAACCCCCAAAGAAGTCAACCCACCTAGGTAAGAAAGAACAAACTTTGTACTTTATTCATCTTTTTGAGTTTCCTGGTGCAATGACCCCCAAGAACGTAGCTTTTCCTAAAGCCACAGCACGCAGTTGGTAACACCTACCCTAAAAAAATTCCAGGCCAGAACTGTCTCCGCCCTTCTTGTATCATGGAACTTTGGGGATTTAATTGAGTGATTGTCTCTGTGCTGGGAAAGGCCTGGCACAGCTTCCTGTGGAAAATTCAGGCATTACTTGCAATTATCTGCAGTCTAGGTGGACTCGATACAGCCTTGCCTGCAGGAGAGGCCATGCAAAGAAACCTCCATCTTCCTAACCTAGGGTTCCCAGCTCTATCCATCTTCCTTTGGGGGCAACTTAGAATGGGAATGCTTTGACCATTGTCAAGGGAACTTGGAGCTTCACACACATGCCTGCCAGCGAGGAAGTGCCATTGAGAAAGTCCCTTAAGGAAGGAGCCCTCCACGGTGTCTTCTCTGCACTCTGCACTATTCTTGGACCCAGACACCACCTGAGTGAGGGATTAGAGACACTGGAAGGAAATGGGGTTACTGGAAAGTTTAGGCGAGAAATGCTAAGAAAATAAGATTTCAGAATGTAGTTTGTCATCACTAACATCAATGAATTCTTCATTTGGAATAAAGAAGCTAGATAACATTGCCGTTTGGGAAATGGAAAAAGAGCTAGAGTTGGCTCAGTAGTTAAGAGGACTGGCTGCTTTTGCAGATGACCCAGGTTCGATTCTTAGCACCTACATGGGGGCTCACAACTATCTGTATCTCCAGTTCCAGGGGATCTGGCACCCTCTACTGGCACCCATGTGGTACACAGATGTACATGCAGACAAAACGCCAATATACAGATAATAAAAAATACTTTAAAAAAATTGTTTAGAAAAGGAAAAAAGTATAAGGATACTGTATTTCTGAGTTGGTGGCTACTTTAGAGCCCTTTTTCAGTGGATAGGAAACTATGGTAACATGAGGATTAGCAGGAACCAGATATGGTGGTACCTGTTTGTAATCCCAGCATAGGAGAGGCTGGAGCTGGAGGATTGTGAGTTCCAGGTCAGACTGGGCCACACAGTGAGATCCTGACTCAAGAAACCAACGACTATCGCTTAACAGAAAACTAATAAGGAAAAAAAATTCTCTAGTGCTTCTAGAAAATATTATTAGTCCTTAAAACATTTCTTTGAGGCAGTTGAATATCCATGTCTGAGCAATGAAAGTCCAAGTGCCGAAATGTAAGCCTTTGCTGCTCATCAGACACTTGCTGCTGCATCATTAGTGATACCCAGAGTAGACACATTCTTGCTCAGGGGCTCCCTTAGGAGCACAGAGTTGGGCTGCCCATTTTGATAATAACTCCACAAAATGTTCCATTTTCAAGGGTGGAGTACTCGATGTAAATGATTCCCTGTTATAAAGCTTGGGTGGGTATCAAAACTTTCCACTGTATGCCATGGTAGCCTTATCATTGGGACTTTAAAAATAGTTTTTCCTCCCAACTGCGGAATGAGAAATAGAAATCTTTTTGCATCAGGAGACGTATCGATTAACATAATAACGGAAAATCTCACTGTGGCCTAGGACAATGGACTTCACTGTACGTGTATTTATTAGGGTCAACCACTGTAGCTAAGAGCAGTAAAACAAACAAACAAACAAACAAACAACAAACAAACAGCCTGTTGAGCTGGGCACAGTGGCTCACATCTTTAATCCCAGGACTCTGGAGGCAGAGGCAAGTGAGTCTCTGTGTGTTTAAGGCCAGCCTGATCTGCACAGTAACACCCTTTCTCAAAAAGAAAACAACATAGCTGGTGGAGGCGGAGGCAGCAGCGGCGGCGCACGCCTTTAATCCCAGCACTCGGCAGGCAGAGCCAGGCGGATCTCTGTGAGTTTGAGGCCAGCCTGGGCTACAGAGTGAGATCCAGGACAGGCTCCAAAGCTACAGAGAAACCCTGTCTTGAAAAAACCAGAGAGAGAGAGAGAGAGAGAGAGAGAGAGAGAGAGAGAGAGAGAGAGAGAGAACACCATAAACAGCCTGTGGATTTGTTCTTACTAAACACTGATAACTCTATATTGATCTTTTCTGCATATGCTTTCTCTCTCCTTTTGGATGTGCTGAAGGTCAAGGAGACACACCCTTCACGCTCGCTTTTATTTCTTATGCAAAATGGAACACATTCTTTAACATCAGCAGAAAGACCGAGTGGATCCCAAGCAATGTATGGCTTTATTAGTGAAACCAAATCCAGGATCAAATGGAGTTTCCTTCGAAAGGTCTACAAGGCTTCAGGATGGATTTAAAAGAAAGAACTTCCACAGAGGTCATTGAGGGCAGGAGCGCCTTGTTATCACTTAAGAATCATTTAAGAAACTGAAGAGATGACTCAGTAGATAAGAACTCCAGCTGCTCTTGGAAAGGACCAGGATTTGGGGCTCAGCACCCACACCAGGTGGCTCAAGATCAACTCTAACTCCTGTTCCAGTGAATCTGACAGCCTCTTCCAGACTCCAAGGGCACCTGCACTCACATGGGGCACATACACAGGCACAAACATACACATAAAAGTAAATCTTTCAAGAAGGCTTCTATGTAGACTGACTAAAAGCATCTTCAGAAAACTGCTCATTTTGGTGATTTAAATAAAGTGTCCTTGCTTGCTGAACATAGTGTGAAGTCAAGTCCTTCAGTTTCTCTTCCAAAAATGTCAGCACAAGCCCCTATTATATAGAAATCACAAAATTATTCTCTTTAAGGAAAGCCTTTTAGTCAATATAATAAATGCCACACTTTGGTCCACATTGGAAAGTATATACCATCGTGAGGACATAGGCCTCGTAATAGCATGTCCCACTTACTTTGTACTCATAGTCTATGGTGTTGACACAATAAGGACTTTGTCTAAATGTATTACTTGGGATGCTCCTTGCATTAAGCAATGAACAACTGAGTGTATCATGAAGCATCCTTTCTCTTTTGAGTCACCCACCACCTCCCTTCCTGGCCCTGCTCCTAACTAACCCAGTGTGGCCATGAGCAAACCATTTAAGCATCTGGGGTGAGAATCATTTGTACAACCTCTTCCAGCCTCTGACCTCTGTGACCTTTGACTCTGAGGTCATAGCTATTGATCATCACAAATTAGAAACCTCATGGTTTTATTTTATTTTATTTTTTTTAAGCTGGGGATTGAACCCAGGGCCTTGCGCTTGCTAGGCAAGTGCTCTACCACTGAGCTAAATCCCCAACCCGAAACCTCATGTTTAGGCTGGGCATGGTGGTGCACACCTTTAATCCCAGCACTTGGTGGGTGAGGCAGATAGATCTCAGAGTTTTAGGCCAGCCTGGTCTACATACTGAGTTCCCCCTTATATGTTCACATAAGCAGGTAGAGAAATTAGGAGCAGGGACGCTGCTGATAGGATTTTAACATGGTGCAGCCATCTTGGGAAACAGCAGCCACTTAAAAGCCCCAATACTAAGTTAACCATGGGTTTAGTGGATTTTCCACAATTACACTCCTAAATACCTGAAAACTCCTAAAGAACTGAAAACACATGACCATAACAAACTCAGACACAGAGCACGTGCTGCTCTTGCAGAGGACCCAAGTTGGTTCCCATCACACACATCAGGTGGCTCACAACCACCTGTAACTCCAGTTCCAGTTGATCTGATGCCTCTGATCTCCCAGCACACACACACACACACACACACACACACACGCACGCACGCACGCACGCATGCACGCACACTCACTCATGCACACTCAAACACATAAACACTCACACACACACAAATGTGCACATACAGTTGTGGGCAGAAATCTCTTAAGAAAACTGTTCCATCTTATATTAAAATTCCTGATTTTTGCCAGGTGCAGTGGCACACACCTTCAATCCCAGCATTCCACAGGAAGAAGCAGGCAGATCTCTGTGAGTTAGAGGTCAACTTGTTTCACATAGTGAGTTGCAGGCCAGCCATGGCTACATAGTAAGGCCCCATCTCAAACAAAACAAACAGAAACAAAATAAAAAATAAAGAAGAACCTGACTTCTAATGTATTTGTTTTAACTCAAAGCTTTGTATATAGATTTATTTCAGATGTGAAACATCTGCTTTCCATTTTGCATACTATGTTTCCAATAGAACATAATCCTACATGATTAATGGCCTCTTTATCTAAATATAATTCAAATATCGTGTTTCAAAAAAATTGAACTGAAGACAATGAGCCATTTCCCAAGGTTACATGAGGTCAATTAAACACAATTCATAATTTAAAAAAAAGGTCTCCCCTTCGAAATGGATCTTATTAAAAGCCCACATCCCATAGTCTGAATATCAAAGAATCCTTGTGGCTGGTATGTGTGTGGGGGGCATGTGGTGGGTAGGGTGGTGGGGAACAGCTGTAAATTCTAGAAGCTACTGAAATTTGTGTCTGAGAAGCTAATTCCTCCAGAGCTCTTGAATGTAATAACTTCAGTCTTAGTTCCTGGGTCTTCTGTCCTAGGGTTTCCAGATGTGGACGTGAACACTATGAACAGATGGTGTGACTTTGTGACTGGAAAGTGCACCAGTTCTAATCGCTGTGTTGAGACAACTGGGAGGGCCTTCTCATCTCATTCCCAGGAAGATGGAGGAAGGCTGTTCATGCTTCACCTGCATGCACAAGGTGAGATTTGTGTGGCATGAGAATGTATGAAGTCTCAGCTGTGAGCCCAAATTACATCTTCAAACATGGAGTTTCTCCTTCCAAACATTGTTTTGGTGCCTCGTGCACGCTAAGGACTGGCACTATCACTTCCTGGGACCCAGGCCCTGTGTGTTTTGTTTTTTTGTTTTTTCCCTTCAGGCCAGAAGAGGGCACCAGATCTCATTACAGATGGTTGTGAGCCACCATGTGGTTGCTGGGAATTGAACTCAGGACCTCTGGAAGAGCAGTGAGCCATCTCTCCAGCCCAGCCCTATGTGTTTTAAATGGCCTTAAACCAAGAACAAAGTTAAAGACAAGATGCTCATCTGAACACAGTCAGAGTGCTTGCTGCTGCTTCTCTGTTTAAACTGCTGGCTGGGGGAGAAACAGGAGCAGTTTTGCCTTTTTTTTTTTTTTTTTTTTAAATTACACTATTCATTCAGCTTAGAGGAAGGGAAAGCCCTTCCTTAGCTGGGATTCCCAAAATGAATTCTGTTTAGGACTAGCCGGAAGCTGAGACTCAGTGCTGTGACTAATCCTTATGGAGAGGAGATGATTCATGACCTTCTGATGGACAGCTTCACCCCACAGAGCAAGCATCTCAGGCGCAGGATAACTGTGGTACTTACCGCTTTTCGGGCCCAGAGGGGGCCTTAAATGTCTACAAAGCTGCTATTCAGAAATCAAATATGTAATTTGTGGAACACTTTAAATCCTGGTGACCTGCTATTCACCTTAAAGTCCTTCTAGTATATTCAATTTATTTTCACACTAAACCCCTGGGGAAAATTCACTAGTTTCTGGCAAGATTTTGCTATTTCTAGGTAATCCTCGAATCATTAGACTCAAATAATGAACTCTGGCATTTTTGTATATTAGAGACTTAAAGCAGGGTATATTGTTTGCATCATGACTCTAGGTGCCAGGAGTCAAGTCAAGATATTATCGAAGTAGACCAGGAAGATGGCTTGGTGGGTAAACACACTCACTTGCATAAATCTGATCATTTCAGTTTGTTCTCTGGAACTCTGTGGGAGGAAGAATGAGTCCCAAAAGTTGTCCTCTGACCTCTGTGTGTGCTGTGGTATGTATGTATCCGTATGTGTACACACACACACACACACACACACACACACACACACACATTTGGGTTTGTGTGTGTTGTGTGTGTGGTGTTGTGTATAGAGGCTCTCTCTATGGTCTTGTGAATCTGGTTGAGCACTCCACCATCAGATTATCCTTCCGTACCCACAATTCACACTTCCCTTGTTGGCCGGGGAAATCCCAATGTAGGTATTTCAGGCCACAGCACAGGGACATTAGCTGAAGTGGCTGTGTCCAAAATGATCTGATCTGGTACAACATCACTCATTCCACCCACAGACTGTTGAACTTATTCATTTTCCCTTCATCTTCATAGAAATCATTAAAAGAAACAACATCTGTGTGTTTGAAAAGGTTTACCAAAGAAAACTCCTTCACCCACACCACACGCTGCTGACACATAGCGGTGCCATGTCTGCAGCGTGTCTCTTGGAGGGTTTTTTTTTTTTTTTTAACTGGACACTGGTTTCTCTGAGGGTCACAGGTTAACCTTCATCCATCATCATCCCTGTCAGCAGCTAGCACCAGGAGCCTACCCTTCCAATGACCTACAGCCATGCACAGCTTCTTTTCATGTGACATCGGAATTAATTGGGTTGACAGGGGGAAAACGTCGCTTTGACCAAGTGGCTACCTTTTTCCCCAGATGTTCCCCTCCCATGAACTGTTCTTTTATTGAATGAAACCACCCTCCAATGTGTCATGTCATCTTACCACTCCATGTCACAGAAGGGTCACGATCTGGTTAGCAGGACATGAAGCACAGCTTGTATCGAGTGGAGAAACCCGCCAGCCCCTCCTCTGTTTATACAAAGGGACCGTGAACAGAGACAGATTTTAAAAAAGCACCAGGTAGGCTTTATGTTAGAGTCCCCTCTGTTTTTCTTGTCCCCCACCAGCTCATGTTCTTTGTCAACGCCACTGCTCAGAGCACTATGGGGAAGCTGGGCCCTGACGCCATGCCTTACAGAATGGATCACAGTCACTGATAAATGCTGTGCTATTGTTCAAGTTGAAAATCACGTGTTGTTTTAGGCAGGAATACATACATTTTCCATAAGATTAACACCTGAAGTGACCACAGTAGCTGGTGACGCTCAGTGGTGCTGTCTCAGCAAACACATACTATATGTGAAAGTAAGTGTGCAACGCTTCTGTCAGTTGGTGCACCCTGCACATTCCATTGAGAATCACAACTCTATACAATTCTATACAGTGATCCAGAATCAGTAACAGAATGCTGTGGATGAAAGAGCAAGTGGGTGGATTTGCACTGTTAGGCATGGGAGTCTTTGTCGTAAAATGACCAAGTTGTCCTAGGTATTAGAAGGATAGTGCTCAGTTACTTAGAAGTATAAACTCCAGTTTGGTTAAAGGTATTCTCCATGACCTCTGCAAGCAATGATTTACTAGTCTGAAAGCAGAAGGTGATACATACAACACCCTGAGTTCACACTGCATGTAGTCGCCTCCATTCCTTACAGTTCAATGCAAAGTCTCAAGCACATACAGACCATGACAACAGCTAGGCTAGAGATGGCTCAGTGGTCTAGAGCACTGGCTACTCTTCAAGAGGACCAGGGTTCAGTTCCCAGCAACCACATGGCACCCCAAACCAACTCCAGTTCCAGTGGATCAGATGCCCTCTTCTGGCCTCCATGGGTACTGCACACACATGGTGCACACACATAGGCAAAACATCCACATGCATAAAATTTTAAAAATTGCTAAAGCACGTTTTGTTCAAGTTTTAATTCTGAATCCAAATTAAGACCTCTCTGTGTAATAAAATGAAGACAGGCTATCATGCACATATGTGTGCAGGCAGGCAAGCATGTACTGAGCTATCCATGCAAGAAAAAAATCCAGAAAAGATTAGTACAGACAACACAAAGTTTCCTCTATTTTCTTCAATAGCTCCAGATTTATAATCTAGAGTCCTTTGGAGTTGACAACTTAGAAAGGAGATGTTTTAAATCCATTCATGAAGAGGAAATTGAGACAATCTCTGTCTGTGTAGCCAAACCCTCTGACCTTTGAGACTTAAATGACCAGGGGTGGCAATAACGTGATCTCTTACATGAGAACTGAGGTTGTGAAAGCCTCCACAGCATAGTATTTCTAGCTTCATTGTTTTTCTTTTTCCATTTTCATATATGTGTGTGTGTGTGCCGTGCATGGTTACATATGTGCATGTTTATATGTGTGTGTATGCACATGTGTGTGGGTATGCCTACACATGGGTTCATGTGCAGATGGGGCCCAAAGTTCATGTCCAGAATCATCCTCAATTACCTGTCTTCTTATTCACTGGGGCAAGGTTTCTCAATCAAACACAGAGCTCACTCATACGGCCAGTCTCTTTAACTAGCTTGCTCTAGGGAATCCCGTTTCTGTCTTCCAAGGCTGGAATTACAGGTCAGTTACCATGCCTGCCTGCCATTTCCATGAGTTCTAGGGACCCAAACTGTAGTCCTCATGTGTGCACAGCAAGTGCTTTTACCATTGAGCTACCTCTCCGTGTTTACACACACACACACACACACACACACACACACACACACACACACACACTTTCCGAGACAAGGCTTCTTTGTGTAGTTTTGGTGCCTGTCCTGGATCTCGATCTGTAGACCAGGCTGGCCTCGAACTCACAGAGATCCGCCTGGCTCTGCCTCCCGAGTGCTGGGATTAAAGGTGTGCCCTGCCGCCACCACTGCCACTACCACCCAGCCCATATATTTTTTTTTTAATTTGTATTTTTGAACAGTTTCCCTATGATGCTCAGGCTGGCCTAGAACTCTATGTCACCAGCAGGAGTGGAACTCAAGTCTTCAGACCTCCACCCCTCAGTCCTGAGATTATGAGTAAGCATCACCACAACTAGCTCAGAGAGTTTATCTAAACATACAGAGAGAAGAGTAACTGGTCATCAAGACTGTGTTCTCTTTTTTTATTTTGTGAATTAATTAATTAATTAATGTGTGCACGATATGCCACGGTGTGTGTGTGTGTGTGTGTGTGTGTGTGTGTGTGTGTGTGTGAGAGAGAGGGGGGGGGGATAACCTGCAGGGGTTGGTTCTCGCCCTCCATGGGTCCCGGGGATTGAACTCAGGTTGTCAGGCTTAGCAGCAGGCACATTTATCCCCTTGAGCCATCTCTCTGGCCCCAGACTGCTTTCTTGAAAGCATTTATAACTTAACATTGACAACAATTAAGCTAACATACACTGTTCTACTGGGGCCAAACCACCCCCGTGTGAGGCCCACACATATCCTAGGCAAGTGTCCAACCACTGGGCCCCACAGCCAGCCCAACAATGATTTCCTTTTAAATTCCCTTGCCCCTTGAAATTCTACCTTCTCTGACCTCTTTGCTGAGAGGAGAAAACTGTCTTATCTTTTTGATCCACAAATGTTTTTAGTCTGGGGTCCACCCTGCCACCAGGAAAAAGCCACAATGAAACATTTGATGTCACATTGTGCTTTCTGCAACAGGGCGTCATGGCAGACATCTGTGGGAGACTCGGCAGTGGGGAATGTATCAGACAATTCTCCAGGTGAGGTGCACTAGCCAGGACTAACATTCTACCAATCTCGCTGGTCATCTAGTCCAGTGGTTCTCAACCTGTGGGTCGTGACCCATTTGACAACCCTCTATCCCGAAAATTATTTACATTATGATTTATAACAGTAGCAAAATTACAGTTATGAAGTAGCAATGAAAATAATCTTATGGTTGAGGGTCACCACAATGTGAGGAACTGTGTAAAGGGTCACAGTGTTAGGAACCACTGTTCTGGTCTATACCATGGATGGTTCAAAGGAAAAGGAGACAGCTTTCGACCAGAATGTTCTGACCCAAGATAGGGAACACAGTGGTATCACCTGGACTCTCAGGCTGTGTTGGTGTACATAGGTTCTGTTCTGGGAACCTTCACCTGCTGAGATACACTTAGCCTGAGAGCCCATCTCCAGGACAGCATTTCCTGGAAGCCAATTCTTCCGTCAGTCCTGGGTCTGGTGTCAGTCAAGAGAACATAGCCACCTCAGCCCAGGCTAAGAAAATGGGCTGGACCCAGAGGATGACCCATAAGGCAGAAAGCATTACATACACACTGGGAGAATTATTGCCACTCCTGGGTGTGTTCAGTCAACCTCTTCCATTTGCATGTTCACACGTGACACATAGACATTCACATTCACATAGACATTCACACAGACATTCACATTCACATAGACATTCATACAGACATGCACATTCACATAGACATTCATACAGACATTCACATTCACATAGACATTCATACAGACATTCACATTCACATAGACATTCATACAGACATTCACATTCACTCATACAGACATTCACATTCACAAGACATTCAACATTCCATTCACATAGACATTCATACAGACATGCACATTCACATAGACATTCATACAGACATTCACATTCACATAGACATTCATACAGACATTCACATTCACATAGACATTCATACAGACATGCACATTCACATAGACATTCATACAGACATTCACATTCACATAGACATTCATACAGACATGCACATTCACATAGACATTCATACAGACATGCACATTCACATAGACATTCACACAGACATGCACATTCACATAGACATTCATACAGACATGCACATTCACATAGACATTCATACAGACATGCACATTCACATAGACATTCATACAGACATTCACATTCACATAGACATTCATACAGACATTTACATTCACACAGACATTCATACAGACATGCACATTCACATAGACATTCACACATAAACTTTTACATAGACATTCACAGAGACATTTACATAGACATTCACACATTCACATTCACATAGACATTCACAGAGACATTCACATAGACATTCACACATAAACTTTTACATAGACATTCACAAAGACATTTACATAGACATTCACATAGACATTCACATTCACAGAGACATTCATATAGAAATTCACACATAGACTTTCACATAGACATTCACACATAGACTTCCACATAGACATTCACAGAGACATTCACATTCACACAGACAGTGAACAGCAGGAGTCAAGACTTCTGCAAATGCTTCAGAGGCCCCTATAGAGGCTTAAGACACAGCATGAGGCTATCAGCTCAGCACTCACTGGGTGAGTACCATGTGCCAGGTACTGTACCAGCGGCATCACTACAGTGAAGATGGCTCTGAATCGGTTCTTCTGTATAAAGGATGTTCCTTCCTCCCAAAGCTGACCTCTTAGGAGGTGCCACTCAGATACAGAACAGTTGATACCAAGAAATCCAGCTGCTCACTGAAGTGAGCTATCCGAACTAGCCACACTTTGTGCTTTGTTAAGCACACGTTATTTAGTATGGTCAGTCCCAAATTCTTCACTTAGCTAAATGATTCACCTTCACAGAATTTGCTGTACGAATCACACAATATAAGCATGTATTCAACGGCAAGCATAAAGTATAGTGAATTATAACTGTATTTGTTTTCATAAATAAATATGAAAGGTCCCTTAGGATAATCACAGTAGCACCTTCTGAGGGAACCGGTCAAAATGTCCTCAAATAAAAGAGTCTTTATTTTGTTTTTTGAAACAAGCTCTCTTGTGCAGCCCTGGCTGGCCTGGGTTACATATGAGAATTGTGTAGACCAGGCTGGCCTCGAACTCACAGAGATCCACCTGCCTCTGCCTCCCTCATACCACCACACCCGGCAAATGAGTCTTGTGAGCATGTCTCCACTCTAGTTGGAATGTGGACAGTGATGACAGGCTGGGAAGTTGGCATGAGAATTAAAGCTGCCCTGGTCCATGTTCTTTGTCATGAAATAAGAGGAGAAAACGCAGCATCTCAAACCCTTTTGAGAACATACCTTCCTGTCATCTCTCCTGCCAAGTTTACAGTCCACAGCCTCGCAAGACAAGAACTGGGTATCATTAGCACACTGGGTACTTCTGGGCTCGTGTGTTTGGATTTTAAAGCACAAAATAATATCCACAATCACGATGGTCACAACCCCAAACAAGCCTTTCCTACATAATAGATTATATATCTGGTCTCTGAGTTGGTCAGTTCAGGAACCTTAAAGAAAAACTGAAATTTCTAAAGACTGGCATTCTCGTCCATTTCCTGGAAAGGTGACTTTGTGTGGAAAATGCCTTACATGGTGTATTTTTCCCTCCCCCATTCTGAGGGCAGGGGATAGATGCAGGGTGGGGAAGAGACTCTGAATTTCTACATCAACAACCTGGGTGAGACCCTCCTTAGTCTCCAGTCACAGGCACTCAACTTCTATCCCAGGAAATACTGTTATTTGGTCTGCATGCACCCCCTACCTGCTCCAGTTCTAGAAGAATTCCCTATGGAGAGGAGTCTAACGCTATAAAAACTTCCTTTATAAAGACAACAGTGCAGGAAAATCTGGCCCAGCAGAAGATGTTTAATGGAAGAAGAGCTTTAACCAGTGTTTTCTAAAAAGATGACCATTGATCACAGACGAAACCCACTTAACTATGTTTCGGTATCCCCAAAGTTAACTTAGAAAACAGTGGTAAACATCGAGTGGTGTGATGACCACCATTCCATATCATTTCCATCTAAAGCATATGACCACATTCGGCCACATTTTCCAGCTGCTTCTTTGGAGCAAAAGCTAAAAGTCCTCAGTAGGTGGCAGGATAGGATTTTTCTCCGGATTCTGACAAACGTGATCTACTCTGGGAATGAAACAGTCCCTTTCCGAGTGTTAGGACAAACAAGTTAACACTACTTTCTGTTTCTTGACTTTTTGAAGGTCTGAACATCTCAAGACAGAGAGGAGACACGAGAAGCAGCTGAGTCCGGCTCAGTGAGAATGTTGCCCAATGTCCAGTGTTGCCCAATGTCCAGCCACAACACAACACACACAAACATACACATACACACTCACAATACACTCATATAAATATACAAATACATACACTCACACACATATACACACTCACACATATATACACATGCACACACATACACACGTACATACACACATACACAAGCTTCAAATGTCACTCATTGTACAAGGACTCAGGCAGGAAAATCAATCCCAGCCAGTAAACAAAGGCCTCTACCAAAGGCCTTTGAACTATAATCCTCCCGCAGATACACTGACTTTTTATTCTAGTCCCTGAAAACAAAATTCAGTTGCCTTTTCTTGAATCCCAAGGCTTCCCCAGTCAAGCTATTTTAGGAAAACGTGTGGAGAGGGCTGATTATGAAATCGAGAGGAACACATTTGCATTCCAGCCCAACTGATCCACAGGGTGTAGCTGTCAGCTAGTCATCCAATTGTCCTCAGCGTCAGGGTTCCAAATCCATCAAAGCTGAAAGCACCCTTGTTAGATGGTTACCAAGAAGCCCGCAGAGAAGTCATTCTGAATCTGGATCCTTTCCTTGTCCCCTTCTGAGGGACAGAATGAGCATCCCACCTCACTCCAGGCCACAGAGCATCTGCCTTCATGGTATGATATGCGTCCGGACAAGTCCCTAGCCTTCCCCACAGGTACCCCCACTTCACCCCTGGGAAGCACCAAGTCTCTAAGTATGCAGGACATAGAGGATGCTGGAGGAGCAAGGGATCCCTAGAAACTGTCAGAGAGCAGCCCTAGGCTTTCACTGCCCACCAGCCTCATGAGAGTTTGGCTAGAATCCGTTGTCCCCTCAGCCAGTGATCCCTTGTACTCTCAACTAGTTTAAGGCCCTATCTAGGAGAGCAGTTTGGAAGGGCATGTCATACCATATTCCTAATGGCTTTGGGGATCCTATTCCGATATTTCTGTGAGTGTTCTTGATTATCCATGATAAGAAAACCCACAGGAAGAAAATTCTGCCTTAATTGAGACCTCAACTGTGTCTTTAACACACAGCAGTGAAATCTCCCAAGGCCGCTTTAAGATGGAGTAGCAGTGGCTTCTCACATTCCTTGAGGATGGCAAAACTCCAAGGACAGACTGACTTGGAGGCCCAGGAAAAACAACCACCACCCCCTGCAAACCTAAGAAGGTGCTTTCTCCTCTGCTTCTCAGTTAGACTGCCACATGCCAAGAGGGCATTTGGTGTCTGACGGAAGAGCTCAAACAATTCCAGCTTTACACACCACTGAAGACAAGTGTTCTGTTTACCCACAGCCAGCACTCTCCTAGGAGCTCGGTGTGCCCCAAGGGGAGCCCCTGCACCCTCTTTCCACGTGGCATCGATGTGGTAGCAACAAGGATGCAGACTGCTCTGTTGGTGGAAGTCACTCAGCTTTGTAAGTACCATACATGTCTCTGGGACAGAGTGAAGTGAGTTACGTCGTGAAAATGCCTGACAGTTGGGGTACAGGTTACTCCCCCTCCACATACATACACTCCTCTGTCTCTGGAGAAGAGGGGCAAGGGGCAAGGTCCCACAAGCTAAGATCTTAAGAAATTAGAGCTGTAGGGCATAGTTGTACATGCTTTAATCCCAGCACTCGGGAGGCAGAGGCAGGAGGATCTCTGTGAGTTGAGGCCAGCCTGGTCTACAGAGTGAGTTCCAGGACGGCCAGAGCTACAGAGAAAAACCCTGCCTGGAAAAGGAGGAGGAGGAGGAGAGGAAGGAGGAAGAGGTAGGGGCCGCAGTAACACATGGATTCAGGACCAGCTGACTCCCTCCCTGGAGTCACAGTAACCCTAAGAGGCTACTGTGCCAACTCAGCATGCCAGGCTCACCCTGGCCTGTGTGCTACGAACAAGATTTATGAATGGGAACCTCGTCCCATAGGTCAGTATAGTGTTATTCCCAAGTACTGTTGGAAGGGAAGGGCCAAAACATTATTTAGCACTCATTATTGTTTATTAGTTACTATTAATTTTCTTGGCCAAGCTCCAGTCAAGACAGAAAAGCCAAGTGGAAGCGTCAAACAGTGTGGCCCCTCCCCTCAGAAAAGGCTGTCTCCTTGGCCCTGGAATCTAGGCCAGGACTAGCTTCGAGCAATAGAATGTGACAGAGTGATGTCGGAATTCAGACGTTTTGCAGTCTGTACAGTGAACGGTAGGAATGCTCCAGCCTCGGTGTGAGAGCCCCAGCTGTACTGCTGAGTGAGGAACGGCCACAGGGTGGGGTGGGGGTGGCAGTGCCTAGGTCTCAGTGAAACTGCCATGGGCTGTGGCTGTCCCAGTGACTCAGGTGAGACCTGAAGGAAACCACCAACAGTCCGCAGATGTCTAACACTCAGCGTTCTGAGATGTATTGAACTGACATGGGCCACCAAGTCTGGGGACAGCTTGCCATGCTGTGATAGATGGCAGATACAATTGGCCTCTGCCCTGCAGAAGCTAGAGGCTGTGCATTCTGTGTCTGAGGATAACAATACCACCTGTTACCACAACAGACACCCGGGAATTCCTAGTGTTCTCAAGGGGAGGGAAGTTGCGTGGATGTCTGGTGTCTCACAAGGAGAATTCCAGGGTCACGTTCCCACCAGACAGTGACTTCCTACAATGAAGATCCCACCATCATGCACCAGCATATTTTTCTAGCAAGTAGTCGAGAACACTGACTGACCCCAGCCAAGGACACAAAGATGGGGAGTTTCCTTAGTGAACAAACTGTCTCATGAGGCTATAGATAGCATCTTGCTGGGCCCACTGGAGTGGCATGGAATTGGATGTGGCCCTCTGGGTATCCTGGGTGGGCTGATGGTTACTGTAGAACTAGAAAAAAGGCCAGGTGCCGTGTACAGAGGGTGGGGATTGGAGGTGCTGTTAGCGGGTTATCTATATCTACATTCAATTCTGGCTTGCAGCTTCTACCATCAAGTGCCAGAGCGGACCCATCTCAGGGCAACTGACTTTGTCACATTGGTTGGGTACATGGTTTGCCCTTGGTTCTAGATATTTCTTCTGTCAAAATTCACTGACATGTCCTCTTTCTGATGGATTCTTCAGAAACAGTTGCCTCCTGCTCAGTCTAGACATGATTTATTTAGTGTCTGTTATAGATCAACAACACCTGGGTAGTTGCCTCCCACATGGCCAGGCTCTGGGGACAAGCCCTAGGCTGTGATCCCCAGGATGCTTTCTAGGCCAGGAATATCAGCCTCTCTCAGAGCTTGTTAGAAAAGCACACTGTCCGGTGGCGAGGAGGAGACGGCTCAGCTGCTAAAGTGCTTGCAGAGCAGTCTTGAGGGCCAGAGTCTGATCTGGGCCATCTCTCCAGCCCCACATTTGCAATTCTTGATCTCAGCTGACTACCGGAACCCTCTGGAGTTTTAAAATGATCAATGCTGGGGTCCCACCTAAAACGCTGAGTAAAGCTGGCCAGGGCTGCAAAGCTAGTAGGCCAGTTTTTACAGCTCCTGAAGTAATCGAAGTGAGAGCACAGGCTGAGGACCCGGATTCTAAAGAAATGAAGGGTCCCCAGCAATCCTTTGGCAGGCTAAGTCCTCATCGGGGTTTTGCTGAAAGTGGTCTCAACTCTGATTTTATATTTGTGTATAATAAAAGCAAGGCCTTTGGGTCATACCAGGTTCACTTGAGGCCTCTTATAACAAAAGAATCTGGCAGTTGTTAGAGCTTTGCTTCTGTAGCCCACAGGGGTGGGTCTGCTACTTGAAAGGAAATCCCAGGAGATCCCACCCATGTAATGGAAGGTTAGGAGACCCGCTAACAAGAAGTGCCTGGGAGCAGTGTGACTATCTGAGAACAGACCAAAGTGTTTGCCGGGACTGTGTCACTGTGGAGTCAGGCAGAGGGCAGACACAAAACTCCCTGGCCTCCCAGCCAGAGAGAGAATGTGGGGCCTGGCAGCCATAGCACCAGGCAGTGACACCCCCTTCACAGCCAAACACTCTGGAAAAGAGTACTTAGGTGTGGGGTTCATTCCAGTGTTTTGAAGCAGTTGCCCCGGACAGCTTCATTTCTGGTTAAAGCTTGGCTAGTTAATGCTATTGTTACTCTTCTCCACCATATATGTGTCTTCTGAGACTTTGATTTTGTCTCCAACACATTGGTTCGTCATGGCTCCCTTGGGGTGACAACGGCAGTCAGCTTTGATTAGAGGTCCCAGCTAAGTCTGTGAAAAGAGGCTATCAGAAATAGTCCACTGGCCACAAACCTACGTGAGAGCCAGGAGAGGCTGGTGGCGAGCCTGGCCCCTGTCTCTGTCAGTCAGAGGCTGTCACTAGAGTGTGAGTACAGAGAAACTGGACCCCGGCACTGGAGCTAACCACAAGCTCTTCACTAAAAGCCATGCTTCTCCAGCTGAAATGTGAAAATAAAAAGCCCCTGGGGATTTTGACAGTAACCAACTCTGATGCAGTGTGTGTGTGTGTGTGTGTGTGTGTGTGTGTGTGTGTGTGTGTTCTCTCAAGTGCCTGTGTATATGCATGTGCACACACCTGACACTGCTGCCATAGAACACATATTGAGAAGAGTGTTGGGGTGTGCTGTGTCTACAGCATGGGGGTGGAGGAAGGGATACAGTTTTTTTATTCAGTGATTATATTTTTATTATATATATATATATATATATATATATATATATATATATATATATATATATAGTTATTTGGTTCTTTCTTTGCATTTAATTTTTTAATTAAAAAATGGATGTGCACATGTCTGAGTGTCAGCCCTGTGTGTGGGTAACTTCAGAAGCTAGAAGGCATTGGATCTTCAGAAGCTGGAATTGAACTCTGGTCTTTGTAAGAGCAACTGCCCTTTTTCTTTCTTTCTTTCTTTCTTTCTTTCTTTCTTTCTTTCTCTCTTTCTCTCTCTCTCTCTCTCTCTCTCTCTCTCTCTCTCTCTCTCTTTTTCTTTCTTTCGTCTGTGTGTGGGGGGTTCAAGACAGGGTTTCTCTGTGTAGCTTTCTTTGTACCTTTCCTGGATCTCACTCTGTAGCCCAGGCTGGCCTCGAACTCACAAAGATCCGCCTGCCTCTGCCTCCCGAGTGCTGGGATTAATGGCGTGCCCCACCACTGCCGGGCCAGCGACTGTTCTTAATCACTGACTCATCTTTCCAGCCCGTACTTTTCTTTTTGTCTTTAACTGAGAAAACAATCACACATCTACAGGGTAAAGTGTGATGTTTCACGTGAGTCTAGCTATTGAGAGCAATCCCATTCAATAATCGCGTGTTAACAAGGCCTAGTGGGTGGGCAAGGACGCGTGAAGGGCAGGAATTCAAGGATGCCTGGCTCTAAGACATGGTTGTGAAAGAATCGAAGAACTAAGGCACAGGTTCTTTTCCCGCAGAGGAAGGGTGCAGGCACCTAACACGCAAATAGGCAGGTGAGAGACACAACATGAGGCTGCATATTCGGACCCCAGGAGGGCAGGAGCTCCTTCTGTCCAGAGCTACCAGGAGAAGCGGCCCTGCTGTGCTGGGTTTCCCAGGTAGGGAGGAAGGGGTGAGGAAGGAGCCAATGGTCTTGCAAGGGGGCAGGCAGCCTAGCAGCGGGAAGGGAAGGCCCGTGGGAAGGAGGGTAATTTCTTTGAGGGGGGGGGGCAGAATTAGCGTACGTGGAGCAGAATGTGGAGAGCTCAGACAGATTAAACCAGCACTGTAAACCACAGCCATCCCAAAGAGGGAGCCCAAGGGCTCAGGAGCAGAAATCTTGGCACAAATACTTCCATGGGCTTCTAAGCAGTGATCTTTTTGAAGTTCTTCATTTAAACCCCTCTCGGCTTTGACAGAAGGCAAGCTCAAACTAAAGATGATGTTGGGAAGGTAGCTCAGTGGTAGAGCCCTTGTCCAGCCTGTGACAGATCCCAGCACCACAATTCTAATAGTATTATTATTAATATACTATTATTATAAGTAAGTTAATAGATATCATGGTTTAGAAAAAATGTGGATTGAAATGCAAACTCCACGAACACCTGGGTATCCCCACTCATCTGTGGTAGAGGAAATACACAAAATGAAGAAGAGATGTTGACTGGGGTATGGCCTACAGTGTCTTCCTGTGTCTGCCAGCGGCCAATGGCAGAGCTAAGAAAAATATCACAAAACTGCTTTCTCAATTTCAGAAGCTGGGTCAGTGAGGTCCCCTGTAGGTCTCACCAGGGATGTGTGTGAGAGACAGATCAAGTCTCCCTCCCAAGGAGCCTGACATGGAAGACGGGGCAGTCATCAGAAATGGTCTTCAAGCATCCAGGTTTGCAAACGCAGATGGGAAATGCCCAGAAATTCTTGACATCCCCCCACATCCGCCCAGCAACAATGCAGGAAATCTAGCCCACTATCTTCAGCACACTGAGGAGAACCGTTTCCTTAATGAACACCCCCCACACCCCCGACAGTGCTGCGCTAAGTCAGAGGCCTTGCTCTCCAGCTTTCCCTCAAATACTCCATTGCCCACATTTCCTTCCTCCAGTCTGGTATAAAGTCCAGCAATTTAATCATCAGCGCGCAGCCTCCAAGGCACCCGCTGCATTCGGCCGGCCTTCACAGCAATCCTGGAAAGTGTCTGGCAGGGGCCATGCCGGTCCTCAGGAGCGGCTCAGCAGAAGGAAGCCCGCTGCGTACAGGATGGCCTGTTCTGCTCGGTTAAGCTAAACCCAGGGCACCAGATGTTTTAATGCTTTCAGCCGCTCATAGTAATATATTTCTACTTAAAATAAACAGAGCCTGCTGCCATCTTCAAATATCCTCCCCTCCTCTATGCACAGCATCAAGTACACTGAAAAATGGTTTTTACCTGCAAATACCTACTTAGCATACCAATTCGCACTCCCATCAGCCTGAAGGCTGCTTGCACTCTCTTCCCAGCCTCGGGCTTACTCTCCTACTCAATTAAAAGGTTGGGGATTTAGCTCAGTGGTAGAGCGCTTGCCTGGCAAGCACAAGGCCCTGGGTTCGATCCTCAGCTTTAAAAAAAAAAAAAAAAAAAAAAGGCATCACATACTCTGTTATTTGTTCTCTCTTAGCTCAACTGCACCAGCCAGGGAAAAGGCCAGCCACAATTCTGCTACATACTATATATACACTATATAATTTCCCTCCAGGGAATCACTTTCTTGAAGGGATGGATGGCTGGGTGCCCCTGTAAAACTTTTTTGCTTTTTTTCTTTTTGGTGATGTATCACTTCAGGTTCTATATGATACACATTCAAGGATTTTAGAAATGTCTCCATAGTTTTGGAGAGGGGGAAAAAAAGAAATTATTTGGTTTGTCTTCTCGAAGCCACAAATAGATAGATAGATAGATAGATAGATAGATAGATAGGGATAGATAGGGATAGATAGATAGATAGATAGACAGACAGATAGATAGACAGATAAATAGATAGATAGATAGATAGATAGATAGATAGATAGATAGATAGACAGATAGATAGACAGATAAATAGATAGATAGATAGATAGATAGATAGATAGATAGAAAGATAGATAGATAGATAAATAGATAGATGATAGATAGATAGATAGATAGATGATAAAATAGGTTCAATTATCAAATAGGTTCAATTATCAAATAAGCGGCTTAGTAGCCTTGTTGGAATTAGAACGGTTTTAGAACATAGCTATTTTAAAACATCAGTAAATGTTAACTTTTATTAAAATCAAGAGATACATAGGGGCTTAAAGTGACTGATGTACTCAGAAGGGTTAATGTGACATAGTCTCTGTCATAATGACATATTCTGCTGGGGGGAAAAGGCCCAAGCTAATGATCTGGTGCTGAGGGATCCCCCACCAGCTCACTCCCTGCAAAAGGAAGGCCACTAAAGACCAAGTCAATTGATGGGTCTAGTCCACTCTACCAGAGAAGAAGATGAGGTGTAAACCAGGACAGCAGAGGCCTAGCTGACCAGCCAGGTGTCAACTGACTTAGCACCCACTGACATACATAAGAATGGAGGGCAGCAGAGAAAACAGAAAGATCCATCCTGTTTGTGCCTTGGAATTAATTCACTGAATTTTATTTGGAAAGGAGCTTTGGAAATCAACCATATTTTTAGGTCTGGCAGCATTGGGGAGGCAGAGGCAGGCAAATCTCCAAGTTCCAGGCCAGCCTGGTCTACAGAGGGAGTTCCAGGACAGCCAGGGCTACACAGAGAACTCCTGTCCAGAAAAACAAACAAACAAACAAGCAAAACCAACTCTATTTTCTAATTTCTGCACTTTAAGAAGAAACATACCAATTGAGGTTAATTTGAAAAGAAACTATATAGTCTATTAAAGACTTCTCAAACCTTAAAAAATTACTACTGCACATTTTTTTTAAAAAAGAAACTAGATAACCACCTAATTCACAGTCTATCTGCAAGATGATTGATCAGTTGATCAATCAGACGATTGACTAGAAAACAACATGGACCCACAAGGGTCCTAAATAATGATCATTTAAAATATGCAATTTTTGGAAAAGCAGGACTCTACAAGCCTTGGAGAAAACAACAAAAATCACTATGTAAAATGATAAGTAATATGAGAAATGCATTATATTCATTTTGGGAATATGTATTATTATTAATTATTATTTATTGAGAGAGCGATTCCCTGTGTAGTTCAGGCTGGCTTTAATTTGCTCCACAGCCAATGTCCATGCTTGGTTAGAACTCACCAACTTCCCCCTGCTTTAGGTCTGAGTTCTAAGATTATAGACAAGGACCTAACACCTGTATGGTATTATTTGCATAATCTTGATTTTAATTTAGAATACTATTGAGAATATTCTCCCCACTCTCCATCCCCCCAAATTCCTACAATTTAAGTATTTCTAATTAGTTCTACCAAACTGTAAATGTCAGCTACTTGAAGAAAAGTAGGGGAGGGGGGAGAGGGAGAGGGGGAGAGAGACAGAGAGAGACAGAGAGAGACAGAGGAGAGAGAGAGAGAGACAGAGAGAGAGAGAAGAGAGAGAGAGAGAGAGACTGACTCTAATCAAGGGTGTGGTGCCTTCAACCTTGAACAGAAGACATAACTTTTGTAGAAACAGTGGTCTCAATACAGAGAGGACCTGAAAGTATCTGAACTACGGCGGGCGGGCGGCGTTTGTAACTAGTAGGTACTGAGGATCTAACACGCGGAGCTCAGCGCCTAGTACAAGGGACTCCTAATAAATCTGCAGTCAGAGCCTGTCACATTCCCGTACAGCTTCATCTGCCTCCACTGTTCTCAAACTATACAGATAAAATTACGCTTAGCTAAAACCAAGTATGCTTTAGAAATAAAAAGTAAAAAAAGACACGTGAGTGAGGCAGAAAATCCAATAAAACGTGGTTTTCCCTCTGTAATTTGTAAGTTCAAAGTTCCTAGCTTTGCCTTCACATAATAAATCAGTATTTAAACTTTCTAAGCAATAATATTTTCATATAGGCAGCTTTTCAAAAACATTTGTGAAATAGAAAATACAATATTTAGTATCATTATTTTAGCACCTATTCACATCGAGTTCTGACTTTACCACCCCTGCTCATTACTTTGAACCGATGTCCACTCTTTACATTCCAAAAGGCTAATTTTTACTGCCTTTAAGAAGCACGTTTAACCTAGCTGCCTTTCTTTCTGGGGACATTACAAGTCTACTCGACTATTTCCTATCTTCCTTCCCAACCAAGAAGCTTTCAAGAAAGGCGCTCTCGCGCTCTTCTCTCTGGCTCTGCGGGAAGACCACACGGGACCTCTAGCCACTCCGCCTGCTGCGCTGGAGCCTGGACTTGGAGCCCCGAGGTCCCTCCAGCTTCGACTTCTGGATGACAACGGTCTCCGCAGGAAATGCTCCTAAAATCTGCTGGTCCCTGATCGGTCCACCGCGGGTTTTTCACAGCCCAAAGGAGGCTGATTTGGAGGTGCGCATACCTCAACAATTCCTGAAACCACATCTCTTGGTCCAAATCGTCAGTCAGTTTATAGTTTCACAACCTAAAGACAGAACTTAACGATTCCGAAGCTTGAAGCTATCTAGACCCTAAGCTGCCCCGGTCGCTTTGGGTCACTCACGCTGACGACCCGGAGGGACCTCACACCCGGCCTGCTCCCCAACCTGGAGACGGAGCCCAGCGAACCGCTGGGAAGAACCCAAGAACCCGCGCTAGCTGAGCGTTTCCCCGACTTCCCTGGGACAGTCCCAAGCGGGTCCGGGAATCAGAGCTGGCCCTCTTCTGGGCTCCATCTGCTCGCCGGCGCCGGCATGCGACCCTCCCCAAATTTGTGCTCCTCCTTTGCTCTAGAGGCGTGAACGCGTGGACAGTTACCAACATCTCTAACGCCCCCTCCTCTGTCCAGCCCCCGGCAGCCTCTCCGACGTCTTGCTTGCTCCAGATAGTCCTTGAGGACCCAGCCACCGCCTGGGAGGAGGCTCTGGATGCCAGAAAGGTCCACGCGTGTGGCGATCTGCTCACCCAGAGTCTAGGGAAGGAGACCCTACCCAGGAAGCCGGGCAGGGGACTAGCGGCTCCAGCTGCAACCGGCAACCCGACTGTGACCCTAGCGTGGAGCTAAGGAGAGTCCGGACGGTGTTGCCCGCCGGCCCAAGCCAGCCACTTCCAGCGGCACCCATTCCAGGAGGTGAAAAAAAAAAAAAAAGTGTGTGTCCCCAGGAGTGCCCGCTGCAACAAGTGTGCCCGGCTCCGGCCGGAGCTCGCTTCCCCGGCTGCAGCCTCGCTCCCCCGGAACACCCCGCGGCTGCCCATCCCCGCCGAGCTCCGACTCAGGGTCTCTGGCGTGCCTCACCTGTGAGAAGCAAACAGCCGAGCAGTGCGCGCAGCAGGACCGCCGTGTCCCAGCAGCTGACCATGGTGAGAGCGACGCGGCCTGCTGGCCCGATGCCCGCGCTCTCCGAGGCCGACAGCGCAGCCGCCCGAGCCGGTCCCCTCGTGCTCCTGCCTGGCGCCGCCAGAGCCCTTCTCCGCGCCTGCAGCCCAGGGGGATCTTGGCCGTCCGGTGTCCGCTAGCCGCTGCGCTTGAGTCCCGGAGCCCGCTCCGAGCCGCCGCCGCCGCCGCCGCCGCCACTACTGCCGGGGAGAGTCCGCCGCCGCGCTCCGAGCCTCCTGCGGACCTCGCTGAAGCGCAGCCGAGGGCGGGGGCGATTTATAACCTTCCCCAGCCCACTTCCTACCCCGGCACCTCCTTCCAGTGACGTCAAGGGGTCCCCCACCCCTCATCCGCCTCCCCACCTACCCTCTTCTTCCTCCCGGAGGGGCGGGGGCCGGCGAGGGCGGGTGGCCCGGAGCAGGAGCGCGCGTGCGGAGGCGCTGGGCGCGCGGGTCCCTCGGCAGGTTCTCAGGTTCAGGGTCCTTGCTCCGTGCCCTCCTGCCCCCGCCCTCCCTGCCCATCGCTCTCAGGAAATCCTTGCCCGGTTCCCTCCACCGGGCTTACTCAGCTCTGGTGACCGCCCGAAACTGAGGAGGGGACCGGTTAAGTGCACCGCCCTGCCCCTGGGGCGGGAAGTCTTATCCTAGGGAAGCTGGCCGCCTCCGCGACAGGGCCCCTGGCACGGTGGAACGAGGCGCAGTCGGGCCCTCTCCGGAGCGGTCCCGGTGGTCTCTGACCCGGCCAGGCGAAGGAAGGCGCCAGAGACCCTCCGCATAAAGGCACTTGGACCCGGAGTGTCCGAGGGAAAACAAAAACCAAAACCGGATGCCTTGCCAGGCACCTTCGTGAAGAGTGCGGGCCGTGCAGGTCCCAGGGGAGGGAGTCTGTGTCTTTTTCGGCTGCATTAATGCACCCGCCCAAGTCGTTTCCTCAACCCTCTGCTTCCTAGAAGCAAAACAAGGAATAACATGTTACCTTTTTAAAAAGACAAGGCGTGAAACATGCTCCTGCAACTTGTAAGGGCCCCAGACCTTGAACTCTATGTCTGAAAGGCCGGATGGAAAAGAAATCTTTTTTGGTGGGAGCTGGCTAGCCAAGATGACTGACCTGAATGTTCTTGGAACAAAAACGGGTGAAATTAACTTGAGGCACTAGATCATTTACGATGACACTAATTCCACGTTGTTCCTCAATTATGTATCCATTAACTCAAAGGCTGAAGTCTTCCCGGCCTCCACGGAGCAGCCCAGTCTTGCCTTGTAAATAATGCAGGTTTGAAAAATAGCTCATTGGAACCTGCCAGATGCCCATGATAAAACAGCTCCTAAATGGGACCAGAGGCGCGTCCTGAAGGACTAGACTAAATCTCCAGCAGGGAAGATTGTGCAACCTGAGTTGCCTCACTGCTAAGAGTTTTGGACCATCACCACATGCAGCTCCACTTAGGCACCCGGAGCCGCCAGCTGCCGCTGCAGAGCCCAAGCGAGCCAGATTCCTCTCTCCTTCTCGGTCCAGGAGAAAGGCCGCTGTGAGCCGCAGCTCACCTGCGGGCTTCCGCATCCGGTTCTGATTTCCCCAGACCCCTCCACTAGGGTCGGTGCTCCTGAGCTCTGCCTCCTGCGCCTCAGACTCTCCTACCGAAAATCACGCACGGAATGGCCAGCCACTCAGGTAATTATCATTCTCCCCCACGAACTCTCCAGTACCGGTCAGTTTGAGACACACCCACCCCTTCAAACTGTCCCTTTACCTCTCCTCCGAGCCCTTGTCGCGCCCACACATCCAGGAACGTAAGGCCCTTAAGCAGCAGCAGGTGTTTGGGCTGGCCACTGGGAAGCCTACACAGCTGGAGGGGCTTGGCGTGCGCTGAGCAGGCTGACAAAGCAAGAAGCCAAGAGCTTCACGATGCTGGAGGAGTGTGGAGCCCGACACAGGCACAGAAAACACACATGGCCACTGTAGGGGAAGACTGGAGTGGGGACGCCCCATGTACATGCCGCAAAGGTTTAGTTTAATACGTTGTTTTCAAAAGGCATTGTGATATTTTTAAATACTCAAGGAGACACTTACAAGCCTGTTGCCAGAAATGATCCCACAATGAGTTTATGAAGCCAGACAGGTATTTGACCGACAGCCAAAACGATTCATAACCTAAGATGTGCATCGACAATGCTAAGATATTACTCAATTATCTAAGGCTAATGGACTTCTAATTGAACCTAACTTAGGTTTGTGTGCTGTGGTGCTCCTCCGCAAGTTCCTCCAACTCTTCCTTGAAAAAGTCCCAGGCTTTTCATTACGCCACCAGTTTCCTCACTGCTGCTTCTGTCAGTTGCATTAGGTTATTATTATTGTTATTGTTATAAAGAATTTTAAAAATGATACAAATTGATTTCAATTTCACTTTGATGTGGAGAATAAAGGAGTGAGACCTAGCCCTTCTCCCGAAAGTGATAACACCTTTGAATAATGGGCTACAGGACTCTTCAAACCAAATCACTCATGAAAGAGGTTCACTAGATCCTACTGATGGAGAAGATCGAATTCAACACGTTTGGTATGTATGAAAGGCTATTTGCAGTAGATTATCTGCTTGCTTCCTGCCCATGTACAAAAGAACATTTCATCTCCTGCTTGCCTAGCAAAACCAGACACTCTCTCGTGTTATCAGCCACATTCTCTTGACGTTTCTTTCTTGCCCCTATTCAAGAACATACTGTTGCCCAGCCAACAGCTTAAATAGTCAAGACTGAACAAGAGGGCTGGAGCACCAGGAAGAATGACAGGAGGGGAGCTCAATAAATCATAAATGAATGAATGAATGAATGAATGAATGAATTAGAATAAAAAATAAAAAGGCAGGACACACTGAGCTTAGTTGTTGGAGTAGAGGCCCCATCCATATACAACACAGAGCTTGTTTACAAGCAGCTGATGATCTTATCAAACCCTTCTCCATTGTTGGAAGGAAAACAGACAAACAAACCCCCATGACATCTTCTTGGGACAGTGAGGCTCCTTGGTTTAAGAACACCCTTCCATATCTGATGCCCAGACCAGATAGTACCTTACAGCTTTGTTGATGAGAAATGGACCAGCCCGCTAGAACAACAACAACCAAGTCTTGCTTATTTCAGCCACTCGAGTCCCAGGGTACAATCCAGCAGTAGACCACGGGACTGATGCACACATGGCCCTGGATTTGGTCCCCGGCCCTGTAAGGAGAGGAGGGGAGTGAGGTCCTTCTACTTATCTGCTGAGCCAAGTCCTGGACTTCTAGTATAACCTCCTCTTCATGGCTGTGATAAACCCCCAAGAACAATGATTGTACACTCACAAACACCACGACTTTCTCTCTAGGCTCCCTGTCTGTCTCCTTGACTGCTGCTCAAATGACATGTTATAGAAATTTCTCTCAGCTTCCCTTGGAAGGGCCCATCTTATTAACATCCCTGAAAGTAGTATATACTCAGGATTGAACAAGTATCATGACCACCGTTTCCCTTCTTTTAAAGTTAAGGGTTTTGTTTTTGTTTTTGTTTTATAGACAGGGTCTTGCTAATGTAACCCTAGCTGGCCTGGAATTCACTGTGTAGGCCAGGCTATCCTCAAACTCACAGAGATCTGATCTGCCTCCTTCTGCCTCCCTAGTGTTGGGATTAAAAGCTTGTACCACCATATCTAGCTAAGATTGATTGGTTATATACTTAATTATATGAGAGAGAGAGAGAGAGAGAGAGAGAGAGAGAGAGAGAGAGAAACAGTGTGTGTCAGTGCAGGAACCCACAAAAAGCTAAGCGTTTCTCCTGAGCAAGGCCTAGTAATGAGCAAAGAGGGCTAGGGGTTCAAACGGACAGTGCACTGGGAGGGTAGAAGCCTGGGGAGAGCATCAGCCGGAGCCCCCATGCACATGCACAGCATCAGCTTCTGCTGCCACTGCCCCAGGATCAGGGGGGCCTAAGACACCTGCACTCCTGTGAAAAACCTTCCTCGCTCCTACCTTCCCTGGCCAGCTTGGCGCTGGCGCTGTTGATTAGATCTTTGGGATTTATTCAGGGCTCTGGCTGTTCTTTGATGCTGCTTGCTCAGCTCTGGACTCCTGGTTGGCTCTGTTCCTCCTCCTCCCAAAGGCCATGAGAGGTCCCCTGTACTTCTGCCACCAGAGATCAAACACAGGCTGTCTCTTCGATGGATACACATTCCCAGCTTGCTTCTACACACAGCCTGTCTGCATGGGTCCTTGCAGACCCTCATCCAAGCGCTCCCACCATGGTCCTTTCTTCTTTCAGTGCGTCCAATGGCCCGCTGAACTCTCTTGGCCTCTGAGTCTACCATTCGGTGGATTTCTCCTTCTCTTGCTGATAACCAGTTGTGAATATGACATCGTGCTTTCTGGATTATCACGGAAACCACAGGCCAGTTGCTCCAGACTCACACATCCCCTGGGCTTGTAACAAGATTTGCATTTTCTTGTTTTAAAATCATTAACTAGGGAAAGAGCCGAATAGTTTAATAAGAGAGTGAATAAATGAGAGGTCTGTGGAAGTTCTGTAAATCAAGGAAAGACAAATTATTCTTTTGTGCCAGCTTTCCCAGGCGCATGTTCACCATGTCCTGCTTGGAAACAGTGATCTTGCAAGAGAGAATTAGACCACCAGGATTTATTCAAGAAAAAAAAAAAAAAGAAAGAAAGAAAGAAAGAAAAGTTTAAAAAAATTAGCCAGATGTAGCTGGAAGTTTTCCTGTGTCCCGCAGCCATTTATAAAATAATCACTCAGAGGCTTAATATTATTTACAAATTGTATGGCCTATGTCAGGCCTCTTGCTAGCTAGCTCTTATGTCTTAAATTAGCCCATTTCTATTAATCTATGTTTTGCCATGTGTTCCATGGCTTTACTGGTCTGCAATGTTGCCTCTTGGGTGGCAGGTTGGGATCTCCCCAGACTCCCCTTTTCTCTTTCCTGTTGTCTCTCTCCTTGGATTTCCCACCCACCTGCCTCTGGGCTGCCTTGCCACAGGCCAAAGCAGCTTTATTTATCAACCAATCAGAGCAATATATAGTCACAGTATAGGGAAAGACCTCCCATAACAGCCAGGCACAGGCCTTTAATCCCAGCAGAGGCAGGTGTATCTCTGAGTACGAGGCCAGCCTGGTCTACAGAGCGAGTTCCAGGACAGCCAGGGCTACACAGAGGAACCTGGTCTTGAAAAACAAACAAACAAACAAACAAACAAAATAACCCTGGAACTAGCAGTCTCTGAAAGAGAGAGGATCCCCTGGGGGCGTATGCAAAAGGGTAACCCTCCCTCTGGGGACTGTCACTTCACAGCCAGCTCTTGTCCTGTCCCCTGTTCCCCTTCTTTTGAAACATAATCTTGGAGAAAAATGAGAAGATGGGCCGAGTTGAAGGCTGTCATTATTTCATCCTGTCAACAGAGCTGCACAGTGAGCATGTTGGGGAGTTTTAATGGGAGCTATTGTTCACAGTAGAGGGCTGTGTTTCCTTTTTCTATACCACCTTCATAGCTCTTATAGGACTCTGTATCAGCTTAATGTTGGGCATTCTGGGTTCTGTATTATAAACGGTTCCAGAATAGAGTTTGACAGTGGATTGTCAGCTGGGCATTGCCCTCAACCCCTGTGCACACATATGTGTGTGTGCGTGTGCATGTCTTCAATAGCCTTACTTCACGTAAAACTTCCGCCAGCTCAGTGTCAGCAGAAGGAAAAGGCTCATGATGTACAGTCCAGAAAATGTCTTTTATTTAGTCCTCACTAAATATGTATTTCTTGAACGCATGCCCCATACACACCACCATGTTTGTCTGATTGCAATAGCAACATGGAAGACATAATTATTGTCCTAAATGACCTGACAATGAACTTGAGACCATACTTAGATGAAACATCAAGCAGCAATCCAGGGCAATTAAAAGCAAGATACAATTCTAAGTGCTGCTCACCTGGAAAAGGGTCTTGAAGGTAGTAACGGATTTACATCAGCAGAGAGAAAGCCCTCTGGGACCAGTCCAGGATAAAAGCCGCAACTTTGGAGGAGGGAGAGTGGGGGTGGGGGAAGAGCAGTTGAAGATGGAAGTGTGGGGGCGGGGTGGTGAGGTCTCCATGGACAAGGCTGAGAGGCCTCTTTCATGTCGCCAATGCTAACAGGGCTGAAGGAAAAAGAAATCATCTGGGAAGAAGCAGACCACGCAGAGGCACAGGATATGTGTGGTGGCTCTGCGCTGAGCAGGAGAGAGGCGGGCGGTGCTGGTCAGTGGTCGTGAGTAGGGGTGGCTGGAGTCAGTGAATCCTGAGGCAGAAGAGGAAAAAGGAGAGAGCCCTGGGAGAACTCCAGGGTTCCAAGCCATTGTGTGTGTGGTGATGGGGACACCGGACACCGGGGACACTGGGACACCAGGCAGGAAGGGAAGGAGACAACTGAGAGCAGCCTGCCCTGTGTACCTGCCCAATCTGAGGGGGTTTTAGAGGGAGAGTATAGTTCGGGTTTGGATGTGGCAAGGAACCAGAACCTGCAACAGGTTTTTGTAATCCTGGATATATTCATGTATACATGCGATAGATAGATTATAGACAGACGAGGTGAGATAGGTAGGCACAGAGTTGGTAAGGAGGTACTTAGAAACAGATGGCAGAGGGAGACTGGTAGAACCAGGGTGTTGGTATAACGGCTGTCTTGCGAGGGCACGTAAGTAAATAAATGCAGACTTTAAATGGATAGCATGGCTTGGGTGTCCCCTCTGAGTAGGGAAGGGTGGCTAGCATCCATCTTTAGTCTCCCTTCTTCAAAAGTTCCCTGAAATCCAGACACACCCTCAGGGCAGGCCTGCTGGCCACATCAGTGGAAGACCAGCCCTTTCCTTCCTGCGTCTCTTCCAGGCTCCTCCTGGATGACTTTTCAAGAGGAGTCACAGGGTCGGCCAGTGCAGGCCAGCTGTACTCAGCCTGCCCCTGGATCATCCTACCACGGATTCTGCAGTCTCCTGAGCCTCAGGTGCGGTACCCAGCCTGCTGATGATTGTAAGACCCTAGATCCTAAGGCCTTTGACCCTGAGTTGGAGAGAGAAATAAAAACCACAAGATTTTTTTTCTGTTTAAGAAAAAAAAAATCGAATTCTAGCCAAATTAAAACATTGCCTGAAAATGATATTTGGGGGCTATATGGTGACATTGTTTCTGTTATTTCAGTGACAAAAAAAGTGCTCAGGACGCCTATATCCAGATGACCCTAGGTGTGGTGGTACATCCCTTGGAAGCAGGAGAACATGTGTCCCGGACCACTGAGCAACACAGAAGGACCGTCTCAACAGATGAACAAAAGATATTAAAAATGAACTATGGGTGCTGGAGAGATGACTCAACGGTTAAGAGTAATGACTGCTCTTCCAGAGGTCCTGAGTTCAATTCCCAGCACCCACATGGCAGCTCACAACTGTTTGTAACTCTAGTTCCAGGGGATCCAACACCATCACCCAGACATACATGCAGACAAAACACCTATACACATAAGACAAAATTAAATTAAATCTTTTAAGTAAAAAAATGAATTATGAACAAAAAAGGAAGAGATGCTTCTTTGTATTTTCTTGTTTATTTATTATGTATACAGTGTTCTATCTGCATGTATGCCAGAAGAGGGCACCAGTCTGAATTATGGATGGTTGTGAGCCACCATGTGGTTGCTGGGAATTGAACTCAGGACTTCTGGAAAAGCGGACAGTGCTCTTAACTGTATTTTCAACATTTCTTCAAGCATTGATCCATCTTCAGGAAAGACAAATTTTATTTCCAAATACAAGAGACGTCAATGTTGAAAGCATCAAGTAGAAAGTGCATGGTTTTCTGGGTAGAATACGGAGCCCGGCGAAGGGCCTGGGGAGACAGCTCAGCAGTTGAGAGCAGAGGACCTGAGTTACATGGCACCTTACAGATGACTGTAACTCTACTTCTGGGATTTTCCGGGGTATCCCAACTCTCTCTTTTGGCTTCCATGGTCACTGCTAGCAGGTGGTGCACATTCACACATGCAGGCGAAACACCCACACACATAAAAGAATAAATAGTAAAAATTAAAATTAAAAATAAACCCAGCCAAATAGCAGTTTTATTCTCTAAGTGCTATCTCCTTTCCTTACGCACTGAAACAATGCACACAAAGTGATAAATGACTGAGGTTTGTTCCAGAGTCACCCAAGACAAACAATGATCCAAGGAGACAGACAGGTATTGATAGGGTCAACGCTGATTATGGATACATAATCTATATACACTTTAAAAGAAAATATTTGCTTTATTGTTTATTTATGTGCATATGTGTGTGTGGTGGTTGTGAGGAGATCAGAACACATGTATGATGATGCCCACAGAGGCCAGAAGAAGACATTGGATTCCCAGAAACTGGAGTTACAGGAAGTTGTAAGCTTCCCAGTGTGGGTGCTGGAAACAGAGCTTGGGCTCTCTGCAAATGCTCTTAACTTCTAAGCCATCTCTGCAGTCTCCTACCTTTTCTTTCTTCTTTCCACACTGCTAAAGCACCCTAGCACTGAGCCATATCCCTACACCCCGTTCTCTGGAACTGTGAATCCAGACGGTTGACCCAAAGCAAACTTTAGGGCCTGAGACTGAGGGTTCCAGGATCAGGAATGCAAAAGATGTGAACAAACAAACAAACAAAACCTGGTAAATTCTTCAAGAGAAAAAACAGGGCTGGTAAGAAGGTTCAGTGTGATGACCTGAGTTCAGTCCTCTGGACCCATATCAGGTACAGAGAGGACAGACTCCTAATCTCCTAATTCACACAGGTTCTCTCTCTCTCTCTCTCTCTCTCTCTCTCTCTCTCTCTCTCTCTCTCTCACACACACACACACACACACACACACACACACACACACAGAGAGAGAGAGAGAGAGAGAGAGAGAGAGAGAGAGAGAGAAGAGAGAGAGAGGAGTGTGTAAAATAAATCAATGTAATACGAAGTTTTTTAAAAAATTTATTTATTTAACTTTATTTTATGTACCTTGGTGTGAGGGTATCAGATCCCCTGGAACTGGAGTTACAGACAGTTGTGAGCCACCATGTGGTTGCTGGGAATTGAACTCAGGTCCTCTGGAAGAACAGCCAGTGCTCTTAACCACTGAGCCATCTCTCCAGCTCACAAAATTTTACTAAAAGGAAAAATATTGTGTGGTGAGAAGAGAAAAGCATCTATTTTTTATATTCTCTGTTATATTTATTTCAAAAGTAGGTAGGAAACAGTCCTGGTGATGTATACTTGGTTGTAATCCCCAGCACTCAGGAGGTGGAGGCAGCAAGATCATGTGATCCTTGGCTACATGGTGGTTTGAAGCCTACCTAGGCTACATAAGACCTTGTTTCATTGATCAATCAACCAATCAATCAATCAAACCCTGTAGGTGGGAAATTGGGCATACCCATTCTCTCTCTTTCTCTCTCCCTCTCTCTCTCTCTCTCTCTCTCTCTCTCACTCACACACACACACACACACACACACACACACACATACACTTAAAGAAAATGGCAACTTATTATAGGAGAAAGACTTGTGGTTTATCATCTAGTGACTTTTTTTTTTTTTTTTTTTTTTTTGGCTTTTGAGACAGGGTTCCTTTTTGTAGTCCTGGCTGCCCTGTAACTTTCTATGTAGACCAGGCTGGCCTAGAACTCACAGAGATCCACCCGCCTCTGCCTCCAGTGTTGGGATTAAAGGTGCCAGCTATCACACCCAGGGTGAAATTATTTTAAAAGACCTTTAAAACTATTTATTTGAGAACTGGGGATGTAGCTTAGTGGTAGAAACATTTGCCTACCACATAGAAGGCCCTGGGTCCAATGCTCAGCACAGCACAAACTAAGCTATATTTTGACACACACATACACAGTCCTCCTAACCCTCCACCCCCCAAAAGAACCCATCACATAACCCTATCCTCCAAAACTAATGATGAATCTATGATCTATCACCACCCAATCCAATTTTCTGTATTTTCTTTTCTAGTCACTGGGCCTTGTATTCTTCCTAAGTTCTAGAAAGGAAAAAAAAAAATGGCCAACTGCCTCACAATATCTTAGATGGCCAGTTGTGGTGACATAGCCTTGTGACCCTAGGACTTGAGAGCCTGAGCAGGAGGCTGGTGAGTTAGGGGCTGGAGAAATGGCTCAGCAATTAAGAGCACTGCTCTTCCACAGGACCCGAGTTCAGCTCCCAGCACCCACGTGGCAGCTCACAACTGTCTGTAACTCTAGTGTCAGGGGAGCCAACGCCCTCTTCTGCCTCTTGCAGGCAAGATGCACAGGCATGTTGTACAGACGTGCATGCAGGCAATACACCCACACACATAAAACAAAACAAAACAACATACCAAAAAAGATCAGGATGTGTTCGCAAATGTACTTGATATACTTGAGATGTACTTGGCCTGTTTTTGAGATGGGAGTTCCCCACGTAACCCAGGGTAGCCCCTAACTCACCAGCCTTCTGCTCAAGGCTCTCAAGGATTACAAGGCTATGCCACCACAACTGGCCAATCTAAGATATTGTGAGGCAGTTGGCCATTTATTTCCTTTCTAGAATTTAGGAAGACTAGAAGGCCCAGGGATTAGAAAAGAAAATTGGATGGGTGGTGATGGCTCATAGATTCATCACATCTTAGTGCAGAAGTGGACCTGTGATGTGCCTGCCATCCAATTCACTGATCTTGCTTTAAGAAAGCATGAAGGGAGCTGACCTGCTTGCTCCACAGTCACACCTAACTCAGAAAGTGAATCGACTCGACCTCCCCAGGCCTCTCTCTCTCTCTCTCTCTCTCTCTCTCTCTCTCTCTCTCTCTCTCTCACACACACACACACACACACACACACACACACACACACACCCGAGGCTCAGCGATCTTTGCTGAAGATGGAGTGAAATAAGTGTTCAGAGCCTAGCCAGGGGCAGTGGCCAGTGATCTGCACACAGCAGGGCAGTGCATGTAAGAACTCACAGCTGTTGTGACAGGCTGCCTGAGGCCTGGGCAAGCTGCAGCCATGTCTGACAAACCAGCATAGAGAGGGGTGGTGGGCAGGAAGTCCTACTCTGAGTCGAGGTGATGAGAACTAGGAGAGTAACCCAGGTTCAGGAGTGTAACCCACCCCACTCCCTTGCATCTAAGACTAGTGGGGGAGAGGGGAGCGTGGGGTGGGGCGGGAGGTGAGGATGTAAGGAAGATGAGTAGGAAAGGGGTGGAGCTTGGGAAACTGAAAGAAGGGGTGAATATGATCAGAACACATTGTATGAAATTCTCAAAGAACTAAGAAAGAAAAATTCTTTTAAAAAGAGGTGGGTCCTTGAGGACACATGGAAATCACTGAGTTGACTACAGTCTTGATCTTGGATTTCCCAGCTTTCAGAATTGGAAGAAATAACTCTTTGCTATTTATGAGGGCCCTCCCTAAGGCCTTTTATTACAGCAGCCTGAATAGACCAGGAGAACCTCCAGGGCATAAATAGCCGAAGCCAGGCTGGCTGGACATGCTGTCACTCAAGCCATAAAAAGCTGAAGTTAGGCTGGCTGGCACACACTGTCACTCAAGGCATGAAGAGCCAAAGCCAGGCTGGCTGGACATGCTGTCACTCACTCCAGGGTCCAGCTCAGAGTCATACTGAATTTCACATGCAGGCAGTCACCATGCTGAAATGACTAATGGATTTCCAAAAGGGGCTTTATAAATCCAATAGCCAGTCCAGCATAGAAAGACTAGCAGTAGTCAACCAGCTAGCTATGTTGGCCCTGACAGTGTATTGAGGGAATGTAGACACCTCAGGCTAGAGACAATCATGTGGGCCATGATTCAGATCCATGAGGCTGGGGAGACTAGGATTGGTCTGATGCAAAATTTTTCCTGATCACGTCTCACCACGACATGGTAAGGTGGAAGATGTAATGACTAAGGTTGGTCTGGCAAGATAGTACCCGGAGAGCCATCCATCTGTCTCTGAGCACACGCCACAGAGATGCTGAAATTGCTCCTGTCTCAGCATTTGATCAAGCTGAAACAACAAGGAAGCACTGCCTTGAAGCCTCTGTGAGTCTCAGTGTAAATGTACGGTGTGATGTGGAGAGGAGAACAGCAGGGATGATGGAGCCGTCAGAGAACATCTCTGTGGGCCAAACCCTCGGAGCAGGGCCCTCTGTGATGGGAGCCGAAGCAGGACAAACCTCTCCAGTCCAGTGTACCCCACCCACCGCGTGCTACACTGATGCTCTGCGTGACCATAGCGTTAGAGCTTAGCTTTGAAAGGCTCTGCAGACGTCCTGTCAAATGCATTTTGATGTCAAAAGACGTTAAAACGGCTGGAGAGATGGCTCAGCGGCTAAGATCCTTGTTGTCAAGCATGAGGACTGAAGTTTGGGCTCCCAGCATCTGTGTAAAAGCCCCAGTGCCCAGCATACACCTGTACTCCTGTGTTGGAGGGCAGACACAGGCATACGCTCAGGCTCTGCTAGCCAGCCGGCTGGTTCAGTGTGAGAAGATGGAGAGCAATGGAGAACTGCATCTTACCATCCGCCTCTGGCCTCTGCATGTGCCTCAAGCACACCTGAATACACACTCGTGCAAGCACACACACACACACATGCACACACATGCACACACACACACACACACACACACACACACACACGTGCGTGCAAGCGTGTCCAAGCACATACACCCAGCTAACAAGCTGGGCATACAGTACTTGAGAAGCTGAGGCAGGAGGATTGCTGTGACTACAGGGTGAGACCTTGTTGCAAAAAACTAAAGAAAAGACCAAAAGTGTTAAGGAAAAGAATGAAATGCGGACCCTAAAGGTACACTTTAGCACATAAAGACAGGTCCCAGGACATGTTTGCACACTTTCTCACACACACAAGTGACAGACAGTAATACCTCAAGCCAGATTATCTGTTTTTCACTGCTCTGCAATGCCCCACAGCTGAACATAGTGTGGCTCACTGAAGCCAGTGTCGCCCCCCGCCCCATGATATCCACTGTCAGGCTCTGCAAATTCACCACAGCTCAGGAGAACCCAGTTGAGTGGTCATGGGCCAAGGGTCAATCACATGAGAAGTATCAACCTCTGGGGTCTCACCCAAGGCACTCCTGTCTTCCTGCTCTTTTTCTCTAAAAAAGAAAAAAACAAAAACAAAGATGTGTGTGTGTGTGTGTATGTGTGTGTGTGTGTGCATGTGTGTGTATGTACATATATGTGAATATATATGTATGTGTGTTTTTATGTGTATGAGTACTTACCTGCGTTTTTGTGTGCATAATGTACATGCAGTACCCAAAGAAGCCAGAAGAGGACGTCAGATCCCCCGGAACAGGAGTTACAGATGGGTATGAGCTGCCATGTGAATGCTGGGAACTGAACCCAGATCCTCTGCAAGAGCAGCCAGTGCTCTTAACAGCTGAGCCATTTCTCTGGGCTCCTCTATTCTTTCTTTCCTTTCTCCCTCCCTTCTTTCTTTCTTTCTTTCTTTTTTTTTTTTTTTTTTTTTTTTTTTTTTTTTGAGACAGGGTTTCTCTGTGTAAGAATCTTGGCTATCCTGGAACTCACTTTGTAGACCAGGCTGGCCTCCAACTCACAGAGATCCGCCTGCCTCTGCCTCCCAAATGCTGGGATTAAAGGCGTGCGCCACCACCACCAAGCCCCATTCTTTTTCTTAAAGACGGCTTCTAGAAGTACATAGACATATGAATCCTTGGGCCTCCACACATACAAACTGCATGTGATCCTGGTTGGTTCAAGTTACTTTACCTGTAATCGTGGTTGTGTCTGTAAGCTCTTCTTTGCTATAACGAAATGCCCTAGGAAGCAAACTTACGGGAGGAAAGGTTTGTTTAAGCTTGCCGTCTGGGGTGGGGTATCACAGTGACGTCATGGTGGGAAGGTGTGACAGAGGAAAAAAAGGAGAGCCAGGCATGGGGACATGGCTTAACAGTGGAGTTAACAGTAGAGTGCTGACCTGGAGTGGGCTACCCTGGGCCCCAGTCTCCAACACTAGGGGTCTGGGGGGTAGTGGTGGCAACCAAACCTTTAGCAAATGGGTCTTTAGAAGACATTTAGGATCCAAATAACAACAGCAGGATAAACATGATGTCACTGGGTGGGGGGAGCTATATGAAATAATAAAAACAGTACAAGGAGTGACTCACAGTAAGTACTCAATAAATGAAAACTACTATTTATTTGTTTGTTTATGTGACCGGGTCTCACTATGTTACCCTGGCCTGGAACTCACTCTGCACACCAGACTGGCTTCCAATTCACAGAGACCCTCCTGCCTCTGCCTTCGGAATGCTGGGTTTGAAAGCCGCCATGCCTGGCTTGAAACCTGTTATTTAAAGTTAATTATCACTCTCTCATATTGGGAGCTGTGCGGTCTAGTTTTGGATTGGTGTATGAGTGCTTGTTCGGTGGGTCTCCAGATGGGGCAAAAGCCCATGGGAACAATCTCACTTGGCAAGGGCCAGTGGATGGTGCAGAATACTGCTGGGACCATGCAGTCTGCATGCCCTCTTCTCTCTCTTACAATGATTGATGATTCCCTTGGTGGTTTTAGTGACATTTTGTCAATCATACATGGGACAGATGTGATCATTCCTGGAAACCCCATTTTTTTCTCAAATACTTTCCCCTAGAATTCTTTGGGATCTGATGTTTCTCAGGTTTCTTGTCTGGGGATGCCAGCTGTCACTTCGGACCCCGGGAGCTGTTGTAATTCAGTGCTAACAGGATCTGGGGCAGATCACCCTATTTCTGTAAATATGTTTGGAACGAGATTGTGGTTCTTGAAGATGTGAGTCTGGGTCAATCACCTTTTAGTTCTGTATGCCTGGATGTATCTGGCTCCATGTTTGGCCAAGCTAGTAGAATGATAAGTGTTGTTTTTGGTTTACAGATGTTTTGATGTAAAAGTTGGGAGAAAACAGATTTGATGTATCTGGTTTTGCTGGAGGTTGGGTTGGAGGATGAGAAAAACTTGATTGTTGGTATGGAAAGACACGCTCGTTTTTGATGCACAAATGGAGGTGGCTGGGGCGGGTTGGGGCCGGCCACTCGTGTGAGACTCATCTGGTGGTCTGACTCTTCATTTCTTCCCACCGACAACCCTTCCCCATCTCAGGACCTGAACCCAGGCTGCGGCTGGACCCTGGCACTCTCGTTACTGAGCATCGTGTTTCCACGAGTAAAGGGTTCTGTGCCCCTGGGAGCCCCAGTGTCTGCATGCACCCGAGGACCATGGGACCCTGGTTTGGGGGGTTTGGGTCCTGAGAGAAAGGGACTCTGTGTATCTCAACAGCTTAGCATGAAGTCTTAAATCTATGAGCTCCTTCATCTTGGACCTCCTGGCTGTCACAAGCACATTGGTGTGGTTTAAGTCACCCGGTTTATGGGATTCTGTCAACAAAATCTTGACTTTTGTTTTGAAACAGAGTCTTGCTAAGTTGTCTGGGCTGGCCTTGAATTCACTTTGTAGCCTGTGCAGGCCTTGAATTTACAGCCCTTCTGCCTCAGCCTCCCAAGTACTGGGACCACAGACCTGCACCACACCAGCTGCAAGACCTGACTTGGTTTCGTGGGGAGACAGTTTTAGGTTGATGGTGGCTTACCTGGGTGGTAGAAAGCTGGTCGCTTTAAACCACACAGACATGAAAAGAAAACTTTAATGTCAACTCCGCACCCTCTGTGCCACTTGAATGGTGTGATAAGTGTTCCAGCCTGATGTGGGGACGCTGGTGGTAGGAGTGACGGGGGTGCCACTTGCACGTGGGGGAAGGAACATGTAGTAACTCTTGTACAAACAAACAAACAAACAAACAAAAAACTGAGAAGCCATGCCTGTGGGACTCTGTTTCCCTAATTTCACCACCAACCTAAAACTGTCCCCCGGAACAAAGTCAGGTAGAGCCTGGTGGTGCAGATATGTGGGAGGCTGAGGCAGAAGGACTGTAAAGTCAAGGCCTGCACAGGCTACAAAGTGAGTTCAAGGCCAGACCAGGCAACTTAGCAAACACACACACACACACACACACACACACACACACGCGCGCGCGCGCGCGCGCGCGCGTGCGCGCACGCGCACACCGTATTCTAAGTTTAAATATTGCTTCATGGTGCTAAGGACACTTGCTGTCGACTTTTCAGGAACACAGTAACACATCTTCACTAAGTGTCATCACCAGGGCATCCTAGCTCCCCTTCTTAGGGATTTTCCTCTTTTCTTCACTTCATATGTCCAGTTCCTGTGTATTCTTTCACGTCTTCATCTACAGAGTTAGAAGAACTTAAAAGAAGTTTCAGTTCCTTGGGTAGGGTAGGCCTGAGTGGTTCTTGCCAACCACAGACCAAAATAATTAGGGCAGATTTGTTGTTTAAGGTGGCAGAGAGCCAGGCAGGGTGGCACAGATCTGTAATCCTAGCATTTGGTAGGTAGGACAAGGCAAGAGAATTATGAGCTGAGGCTAGCCTGAGCTACATAGTGAGATTCTATCTAAAACAAACAAACAAAATGCCAGAAGACAGACCAAAAAAAAAAAAAAAAAAAGTGGAAAAGAAATGGTATGGTTTGGGGGTTTTTGTGACCAGCCTTCAGAAGTTTTCAGTCTTAGATCCCATGTACCTATTTGGAGACAATTTTCCAACTGAGCAGGCCCTGAAGAGCAAGCCAGAAAGCAGCATCCCTTCACACCTTCTGCATCAGTTTCTGCCTCCAGGGTCCTGTCTTGAGTTCTTGCCCTGACATCCACTGACGATGGACTAAGACTTGGAAATGTCAGATAAAACAACCCTCTCCCCAAAGCTGCCCTTGGTCATTGTTGGTTCTAATGTGGCGGCGCTGTTACTGAGGCATGACAAAACCCACTATCAGAGTTTTATTAGGAGAAGGGAGGGACAGAAGAGAGTGTGACCAGGCCTGTGGGAGTCGTGTGCTTGGAGAAAGGGGGGCAGGGAGAAGGGGGAGGAGTCTTCGTCCTGCTTCTTATGGATTCCCCTGCACATGCGCATATGGGTTTACAGAGCTATGTAGGTGGGAGTTTTCCTGTGTCCCACCCAGTCTGCAGCTGCTCAGACCCAAGTAAACACATAGAGGCTTATATTAATTCAAACAGCTCAGCCATTAATTAGCTCAGGCTTGCTACTGACTACTGCTTACTCTTAAACTCAGGCCATTTCTGTTAATCTGTATGTCAGCACGTGTTTCGTGGCTTTACCTGTGTGCCATTACATGCTGCTCCCTGGACGGTGGGCTGGCATCTCCTGACTCAGCCTTCCTCTTCCCAGAATTCTCCTTGTCTGCTTATCCCACCTATACTTCCTGCCTGGCTACTGGCCTGTCAGCTTTTTATTTATCAACCAATCAGAGCAACACATTCACAGCATACAGAGCGATATCCACAGCAGAGCCACACCACGTATGCACCTAGATTGCGTGATCACACAGACCACAAATTGTGTGGGATGTAGGACGCAAGCCCCTTACGTGGCTACTGAACTGCGCATGTGTGGTCATGGAGCTAGGGGCGTGGCCAGGACTTCCACAGTCCTGGTGTTTGTCACAGGAACAGAAAGCCAACTAGGATTGTAGCCAAAGTGTGGCATCTTCTGAGTGGCAAGGGAGTAAGTGTGCACCCGTCGGGCCTGTGTGTGCCATCTCACCCTCAGGATGTACAGTGGAGTACACACTTGTGTGACCCCCAAGTGCATGTACCAGAACCCTAGTCTGAGTGTGGCAGTATCTAGAAATGAAGCATTCAGAAGGTCATTAGGTCATGAGGGTGAAGCCCTAATCAACAGGATTAGTGACATCAGAAGAAGCCAGAATGTGTGCCCTTACCTGAACCAGACTGTGCCTGCACCCTGACCTTGTAGCTTCTAGAACTGTGGTCAATGGATGCTGTTGTTTTAACCACCCAGCGTATGGTGACTAAGACAGGAGAGGACAAAGGAGGAAGAGAGAGACGGAAGGAAGGTGCTGTTGTTTGTTTGCTGAGCTCCACATGGAGCCCACAGCCTCCCACATCCTCAGCACACCAGTTCTTTCACTGAGCTAAATCCCCAGCCCAGTGTTTCAGTGAGGAAAGGCTCCCTCTCCAGGGGCTCGCAGCCTTCTTTCTGTTAGGATGGACCAAGACTTGCCGCAGAGGAGAGGCTGCAGGAGGGCCGAGAAAACAGAAAGGCCTGGGGAAGTTGGCAAGGTCTTTGCAACCTGCGTATGTATGCGGGGACAAGACTGGCTGCTGGAGGTTGATCACAAACCTGCTTCGGAGCCGGGGCCTGATCATGAAACTCGGACTGGCCTCAAACTTGTGATCCTCCTGCCTCAGCTTCCTGAGTTATGGGATTGCAGGTATCTTTCCATGCCCCTCCTAGATTGTATTTCATCTGGCTGGTCTTGTTAAAGCTGTTGTTGTTTTTATTGTGTTTGGTGTATTCTCCAGCCCCACCCCCCACCCCGGTGCTGTGGATGAAACGCTGAAGGTACAAGGCTAGCCCTCCAGCTGCAACCCAGCATTCTACTTTTCATCTGGATGTCTTACTTAATTAAATCATAGCCAGGTAATAAAATACGTTTAAAATAGCTTCCAGATTCTAAGTTACTCAGGGTACGGTAGGACCTTTTAGAAATGAAAACTTAACAGGGCTGGAGAGATGGCTCAGTGGTTAGGAGCTCACAATGCTCTAGCAGAGGACCTGAGTTCAGTTCCCAGCACCCATGTTGAGTGGTTCACAACCACCTGGAACTCAGACACCTTCTTCTGACCTCCTCAGGCCTTGCACACACATGTACGTGCCAGATACGTTTACAAACAATTTTTAAAAATAGGAAAAGAAAATGAGAATGTGTGTAAGTATTGCCAACAGGTCAATGTGTTGCTCTTTAATATTCAGGTTTAAAAGGTTTTATTTTATTTACTTAAATTCATTATTATTATTACTACATATGTCACGGTGCACATGTGGAGGGTCAGTGGACAACACCATAGAGTTGGTTTTCTCCTGTTTCCATGGCTTCAGGGGGTTGAACTCAGGTCTCCGGACCCATGTGGTCTTCTCTATTTCTGCTATTGAGCTATCCTACCATTGCCAGGTTTAAGATTTTAAATACATACTTTATGAAGAGTTCCTGAATTAACGATTTCATCTTGAGCCAGGGACGGTGAGATACTGCTGTAATCCTAGCATTTCTGGAGGCAGAAGGATGAAGAGTTAGTTCTAGGCTAGTCTTGTCTATATATTAAGATCCCATCTTAAAAAGCAAAATCCCAAGACAAAACCTACTAAACAGTCTCACGTCTTATATGCATCATTTATTCACCTATAGGTAAACTATCTCTTGGACTTACTGAGTCTTGGGATGAATTTAGTCATTTAAAAGCCTAAGGTGGAGAATTTGTACTGTATCAAACTGATAATAGGAAAAAACAAACTAATTAATTAAGTAATTGGAGCTGGTAAGATGGCTCAGCAGATAAAGCCTGATGACTTCAGTTCTTAACCCTCAACAACAAGGTGCAAAGCGAGAATTGACCCCTCCCCTCACCCAAAGCTGTCCCCTGGCTTTTGTATGTATGTCATGACACCTCATATGCACACGGTGATAAGAAATACAATTTTAAGAATAAAATAAAAATCAAAGGTGGATAGTTCAATGGTAGTGTGCTCACCTAGCTGGCAGGCACAAAGCCCAGATTTAGTCTCCACCACTACAGAAATAAATGGGTAAGAATAGATCACTTGAATATTTCAATCGAAGGTTAAAATGCGTCCAGGACACACAGGAAGAAACCAAGTAAATGTGAACCTGCAAGGTCATCGCACACTTGGCTGGTCTTTTGGTCATGTGACTCACATCACCCTTTTTTTTTAAAATTCTGTAAAAATATGGAATGTTTCACGAATTTGCGTGTCATCCTTGCGCAGGGGCCATGTTAATCTTCTCTGTATTGTTCCAATTTTACGTTACTATTTTTTAAGGCATTCATAAATATCCTTTAACTTTATTTTTGTTTAGATTTGTCTCAGCAAGGTTTTGAACTTGTCTTGAGAGGCTGAGGGCAAGCTTCAGTTGAAGAAGGAAGCCCCAGTCACAGGGCAGCGTCGGGGCGGGGAAGCCCCTGGTGAGGATGCTCAGGCTGCAGAGGCGTCCACGGGAGATCATGGCCGTTGGTGCGCGCCCTGGAAACTCGTCAACACTGAGAACAGGAACCTGAGCTGAAGGTTTGGCAGAACCGGACAGTGAGGATCCGGGTGGACAGATTTCATAAGAAAGTATGGAGCAAGAGGTTCTGACTAAGCTGGCAACCCTGCCCCAGCTTAAGGATCGGTTCTAGGAACAGAGACCTGACAGCTGGCTTAGGAGACAAACTGTAGGCAGGAAGTCAGCCACCCAGGAACAGAGACGGGGAGGGGCGGTGGGCAGGGACCGAGAAACCCCGAGTTCCAAGGATATTTTGTTGCCAAGACCTGAGGTTGATGTAGTTCATTACAGACAAACTTCTGGTTGGAGATGAGGAACAGCTTTCCTGATGCTTGTAAGAAGGCAAGAAGAAAATAATTCACCAATAGCCACCTCAGCGGGCTAAGCCAGCACCGGAGGGAGAGATGGCATTCAGCCACCCAGCATCAGCTTGCCGCAGGAAACACACACTGAAAGTTACCAATGATGCCCCAGGAAGCAACGAGCTTCACTGAAATCCCATCTAATACTTTGGTGAGAGAGAAGACCATGGGAAACACTGTTCCGCAAGCAGCTATCATGTGAGGTGGAAATGCCACCAGGGTGCAGGGACAGGTAGAGACTTGGGAGTTGGACCACCAGGTACAAATGAAGAGCATGATGGATTCGAACCTTCCTTTATTCCTGCCCACCTCTTAGCAGGGGGTCTTCGCTGAGTTTTCTTTTCCTGTTAATTCATACCTAGTTCAGAGCAAACAGTTAGGGATTGATGTTCACTCTTGAAGGTCCCCCAGCCTTACAGGCTTGGGGTAGTATCCCGCACTGTGTGTGAGCCTTTCTTCTGAGACAGTTATTCACAAAATTCTCCTGAGCATTGGGACCTGAAATAAAAAACCCCTCTAGTAGCAGACACTTTTGCCCAGAACTCACTTTGTAGACCAGGCTGGCCTCAAACTCACAGAGATCCACTTCTGCCTCCTGAATTCTGGAATTAAAGGCATGTGCCACCACGCCCAGCTAAGGCTCATGTTCTTGTTGGATCATATATAAAACTGTGAATGTGGGGCTATAGAGGTGGCTCAGGATTAAGAGAGCTTGCTGTTCTTGGAGAAGATCCAGGTTTGGTTCCCAGCATCTACAAAGCAGCTCATAAGCATAACTCCAGTTCCAGTGGATCTGATGCCCTCTTCTGACCTTCTCAGGCACCAGGCATGCACATGGTGCACAGACGTACATGCAGACACTCAGACATATAAAAAAAGTTTTTAAAACAAACCAACTAACCATAAATGCTACAACGGGTTCAATTCAGAGCTGCATACTGTGTCTAAAAGACAGTAGTACTCTTAAGAGCATCAGGGATTTTCCCAAAGTGCCTAGGGGGACTCTTCAAAGAAGGGGGATTCTGTAACAAAGGCTTCTAAGCTTTACTTCATGGTCGGGAGTGAGGTGCGCCTTTGTCTTTGTGGTTATTTGTATGTTTGTTTGTTTGTTTTCAGTTTTTCAAGACAGGTTTTCTCTGTGTGGCCCTGGCTGTCCACCTTTGTTGATATTAAAAGTTTTCCAGGTGTATTCCTACAGTCCACAAGTTACAATCTTCTTTTCCCTAGGCTTATAAATACCACAGAAAACCATCATTTAGTCATTCACATGTTCATCGAAGAAGCAGAGAACAGCTTAGGTTTTTGTGCCTGCCCCATGGAGTTCCTCTATAGACCTGCACGGTTGGAGGAACACCTAAACAAAGCAGTCAGAGGTCAAGTGGGTGACAGAGGGCTCTCTAAGTGCCTCCTCTGAGGATTTAAACGTGGTCACATTGTCTGACAGTCTACTGACTCTCTCAGCTGGGGGAGAGAAGGTTCAGACTTGGTGTAGTCAGGGAAAAAGTGAAGGTTTAAACTTGAGATTTAGCAACCGACTTAGCTAGGAAAGGCCTCCAGGCTCGCCAGCCTGCTCCCATTTGACCTTACATCGTTGAGGCACATGATAGACTCTAAACTGGACCGGTACACTAGGCGTGGAGCTCAGGGGTACAGAAATGGCCCAGCAAGTGTGAGACCTGGAGTTTCATTCCCAGCATCTTAAAGAAAGAAGGAAATTTAAAGAACTAAGATCGGTAGTCTAAACAACGAGATGGGAAACAGCATGTTCAAAAGGATGAATTCCTAGGCAGGTGAGATGGTTTCTGTTTGTAAAGCGGCTGGCCATCAAGCTTGAAGGCCCAAGAACTGACTCCCACAAGCTGTCCTCTGACTCCACATGTCCACTGTGGCGTGAGGCCACCTCCCCCACCCCTACTGCAAATACAGGAATGCAATATTAGCAAATTCAAAAGCTTCATTTTGCAAATGTTTGCAGTTTCTAACGAGATTCAGAAGATTAATTATATGGGGGTCATAATAAATTTTAAATATAATTTCCATTCCCTCTCTCTCTCTCTCTCTCTCTCTCTCTCTCTCTCTCTCTCTCTCATATCTCTCTGCCCATCTGAAGAACAGCCAGAAAGTTATGGTTTCTTAAACACTGCATCTTATTATTGTAGAAGGCAGATGTGCACACACAGTGCATCTAAGAGATCTGAATGTCATAAATACACATACATTCTGTGTAGGTTCAACATTTGGGTGTCAGTATTCTAACTGGGGACAAAGTTAGCAGGGGTAGTGGGCTAGTCATGACAGGCAAGAGTGTTCATGCATTTAGTGTGCCTTTTTTGTGATAGACCACCTACTGTGTAGCCCCATCCCCTGAGATTTTTAAATCAGGACTACTGCATAATTGAGGCAGGTTGGAGCGAATGTCAAAATAGAAATCTTAAGTGGGATAGGAGGCATTTTTCTCTAGTTGTTCTGGGGATTGAACACGTGCCTGCACCCCCACCCCTACCCCCAGCCTCCCCCAGGCTCAGCACACTTCCAGCCCTGGGTTTAGGGAATGCTAACCAGTGGTTTAGCAAATCTAGGGACCACCTGGGAAGTTCCTCCCAAGACCTGGCTGGGCTGCTTGGCCTAGACAGCCATACCCAGAGGTGGGGTCTCCGGGCAGCAGGGAGCCCCTCCCGCTGAGCTCGCTTCTGCCCTGGTCGCCCGGGGCAGGGGGGCTTGGCACGGCTGTCTCCGATGGCCCCAGTGGGAGGGTCATGGCTAAGACACCCGGCCCATCTCATTGTTTCAGGCCCGGCTTCCTCTTCTGGCAGAGGCCAGCGGCGCGCTGAGCGGGAAGGGGCCGGGACGCTGCTGGAGCCCTCGGGCTGTCTACCTCTGCTGCTCCTTCCCCTCTCCAGGAGCTCGCGTTTCCCGGGGTGTGTGAGCATTCTCAATAAAAAGGGAAAAGCACCATCCAAGTGAATTTTCCAGCGCGGAGAGGAAATGCTGTTTCCTGCATCGTACAAGACTGGTGCCAATAAGACTGCCACAGGAGCCCATTGTCCGGCTAACAATGTGTGATGGGGAAGGGCGCCTGAGAAAATAGACCGGGGCCACTGTGAGCGTTTGATCCTTCCCTGCAGGGCTAGCGTGTGTGTGTGTGTGTGTGTGTGTGTGTGTGTGTGTGTGTGTGTGTGTAGTGCGAAATGATATGTATCTGTGCAGGAGTGTGTGCCTCAGGCAATGTGTGGGAGTGTGTGTCTGTGTGGAAGAGTACGCATTAGCCTGTGTGTGAGACTATGTGTGATGTGTGTCTGTGTAAGAGTTGTGCATGGGCCTGTGTATGATGTCTCTACAGGCATGTATGTGTGTGCATGATAAACTTGTGTATAGTGTCTTGATAGGTGTATGTGCACGCTTGTGAACGTGTGTGCATGTGTATGTCCGTACTTGTGCGTGAGCGTGTGCGTGCGTGCGTGTGTGTGTGTGTGTGTGTGTGTGTGCGCGCGCGCGCGTGTGCGCACAAGGGTCAAAGCTCAGGCTGGTCAAGGCACAATGCATCCCTTTTTGCAGGCTTGTGCTCCTCTGGTGGGCTCTCAAAGATGGGAACAGCCTCGAAAAACAGCAAAGAAGAGCATAGAAATGGAAAGAAAAAAAAAAAGAAGAAAGGAAAAACAACAGTCTCCAGGTCACTCCATGTAGAGTCACTCAGCAAGTCCGCTGACTGCCCGACGCTGTGCGGAATCCCGACAACCCCGCAGTCAACACGGGGTCCGCACCCAGGCCAGACACAGGTGCTAGAGCGCCAGTGTCCATGCGTGCCCGGCGGGGTACCCGGCGCTGGCGGCCCCGGGAGGTGATGGAGCTGGGAGGCTACTGGGCGAGCGCACACCCGCACACCGGCCCGGCCCACCTGGACGCCCCGAGGTCAGGGCCTCGGCCGGAGTGTCACCCCCTGCCCTCGGCGCTCACGTAGTCGGCGTGTTCGGGACGTGAAGTGCCGACCCAGAGGCTGCTCCGGCCAGGGCATGGGCTGGGCGATAAACAATCACACAGGATACACAACACCCTGGACTGTCACAAGTCCCTCGCAGGAAAAGATAAATAACATCTGAGGAGCCGCGGGCGCAGCTTCCCCCAGCAGAACAAAAAACTTTGGAGAAGTAAACAACAGGGCCGGGAAGAGTTCACACACTAGCCCTGGAGGCTGAGAGGCCACCTCTTCCCCGGGGGCCGCTTACTCAGGGCTCCTTCCAGCGCAAATGACACACACGCACACGCACACGCACAAAGGCACGCACACGCATGCATGGTTCAAATCGAGCCCTTTACAATGATTGGCAAAGCAGGGCAGAGTGGTACAAACTTCCTTCCAAGGCAGGGAATTGCAGGCCAGCCTGGGCTACGTACCTGAGCTACATATCAATAAACAAGAGGTCGGCAGTTGACACACTCTGGGTAGGAACCTTGTTTTCTGCGCTCTGCAAAAGTTGTCTGCAACAGGCAAGGAGGGGAGGTGTGTTTTCTGTACTGGAAGACTGAGGATTTCCTGAAAATACAACTTTTTCCTTAAGGTTTGCTCTTGGAGTCATAGTCAGTGACATGAAACCCACCTTGGTCACCTGTAAAGGAAATCACAGCTATCTAAACCTGAGAAACGCAATGAATGAATACACTAAAATGTTCAAGATCCACACTCAAGGGTTCACTTGGTGACCTTTGTTACCTCTCACCTGGAGTGTGATTTTCCCCAAAGCAGCCAGACCGCTGCACTTCCCTAGCTGCTGCACACAGATTTGCATCCCTGCCACAGCCTGCTCTCCTCTCTGTATCATTCAATTCAGTCATGCTTGTCTCCTGGCAAATAATTCACTGTGGTGGTTTAGATGAAAACGGTCACCACAGACTCGTACATTCAAATGCTTGTTCTCCAGTTGGTGGGACCGTGTGGGAAGGATTAGGAGGCGTGGCCTGGTTAGAGGAGGTGTGCCACTGGAGGTGGGCTTTGAGCTTTCCAACACCCTGGCCATTCCCTAAGTTAGCTCTTACATCTCCCAGGATGGAGGCTCTCAGCTACCACTCCAGTGCCATGCCAGCCTGCTTGCTGCCACGCTCCCCATCATGATGGTCATGGACTCTACCCCTCTGAAACTATAAGCCTCCAATAAAGTTGATCATGGTGTCTTGGCAGAGCAATAGAAAAGTAATTAAGACATTCATGTAATATTTTGGGGGTACACAGAGGAGGCTAAAGACAGGGGTGTGGGAGGTGGATGAGACAGCCAGTTTCTAAATATAATTCGTGTTAGCCTAATATCTCTGTGTAGCGTTTGGATCCCAGACCCAACATTCAGTGTGACCTGCAGTCATAGTGTATCTCCTTTTCTGGATTCTTCCTCATGCCTCTCGTGTGTGCCAAGTGGATACATCTGGGTTGGATGTGGGCACAAATAAGTAGGTAAGTTATCAGTTTGATGACAGGATCCATATGTTCTGATTCCAACACTAATGGAATCCTATAGGAAATTCCAGTTTGTGGCACTGCCCTCCCCATCCTTTGTACTGGTGATGCGCATGCTCTCCTAGGCAAGTGGTTCATCTTTGGCTGAGTACATAACATACTTGGAACATAGTAGGCTCTCGATATACACTTATTCACTGCAGAGCAGGGGTTCTGTGAACTCACTGATCTGATTGGGAAATGACACAAGTTAAGGTTGCACACGTAACTCATTAGGATGCTACGTACGCCACTGGCCATCGGAGCACTGGGTGAATCACTAGGATGCTTCGTACGTCACTGGAAGACTGCATCGGAGCACCGAGGGAGTCGCTAATGAGGACGTTTTACCCCTTTGCTTCTTTCAGGTTTGATCATGTAAGGGCCTAGTGGAAAGAATGCAGCAGTCAGCCACACAGATCACAACTTGCAGGGAGTCTAGGGCAAGGCACCTGAGACAGGGTCAAGAAATGAGTTTGGCCACAGCCTGTGTTAAAAGTGAAGGCTTTCATTCAGGGTCCACTCTGTGTTGTCTAGACCAGCTCTGTGTTTCAGTTCGGAGTCCTCATATCGGAGAGATTAACATAGATCACTTTTGAGCCTGGGAGATGACTCCGTGCGTAGAGGCACTTGCTGTAAAAGTCCAGAAATATGAATGATCATTTCTTTGGAATCCTTGTGGTGGGAGGGGAGAATTGATTCCTGCAAATTGTTTTCACACACACACACACACACACACACACACACACACACACACACAGTGATATGTGTGTTCCTCCCACAATAAATAAATGTTAAAATGACATATCCACTGAGAGGAAAGGAACCAGAGGAAAGAGAAACTCAATGACACATTGTATAAATGGGCTTTCAATGTTTGAACCTATTATGTTAAAACAGGCACTGACACTATGTAGGTTCTCTTGGGACCTGAGGGGGCCAGTGGCGGGAGACAGCTCAGTCAGAGTGATTGACTAGCATGCAATGGTTCAGGATGGGTCCCGGAGGTCTGCAGGTTTGCACACCTCCAAAACAAGTAGACAGAGACTTTAGCAAAGCTACCTGGCTCAGACTCAGTAGCACCAATGAATGTTGCTTAGGATCAGTGGTCCCACGATGGACCCACCAGAGAAGCCCCAAAGTAGACCGTGAAGTTCTGTTACAGAAAACCCTGGATCCCCTTTACCAGGCACATAGTAAGGAAGGAACCAAGCATTCCTTTGAGAGCCTTGTTTTGTTTTTTCTCTGTGTAACAGCCTTGGCTGTCCTGGAACTCAGAGAGATCCACCTGCCTCTGCTTCCCAAATGCCAGAATTAAAGGTGTATGACATTATGCCTGGCTTGAGAGCTCGTCCTAAGGTCCCTCTTCACCTGTTAACAGTCTACTTCTATTTTGCTGTGTGTTTACTTGGCATTCCTATAATTTTTTAAGGCCTAATGAGACCATTAAGGTACATTTCTATTACTATCTTACAAAGAAAAATGAATACCATAGAAATAAACAAAAATTAAATTTTATGGTCCCCAGATTAGATGTCAAGATATTTTAATCTATATAGGACTAGTTAATCTGGAAGTTAGCTTAGTGGTAGAGCACTTGCCTAGCATCTCAGGGCTGTGGGTTCCATTGCCTGAAATGTAGAGACAGCTAGTCTACTCTGCCTGTGGGAGGGTTAACATGACAGTGTAAACTAATAGACCTTAACTCCTACAAGGGTGGTTTTACTCTATGTACACTGGAGGCATAGTGGCACATGCCTTTAATCCAGCACTTAGGAAGCAGAGGCAGGCAGAGCGAGTTCCAGGACAGCCAGAGCTACTTAGTAAGATCTTGTCACAAAACAAAAGAAAACTATACTTCAAGAAACCTGACTTTAAAACTAAATTCATCATCATTTTTAAAAAGATTGTTATTAGCCGGGCAGTGGTGGTGCACGCCTGTAATCCCAGCACTCGGGAGGCAGAGCCAGGTGGATCTCTGTGAGTTCGAGGCCAGCCTGGTCTACAGAGCTAGTCCAGGACATGCTCCAAAGCTACAGAAAAACCTTGTCTCAAAAAACAAACAAACAAAAAAGATTATTATTTTTATTTTATGTGCATGAGTGTTTTGCCTGCCTGTAAGTCTGCGCACCATGTGCGTGCTGTGCTCATGGAGGCCAGAAGAGGGCAGAACTGAATGCCCTGGAACTGGAGTTACACATGGTTGTGAGCTGCTGTGCTGGGTGCTGGTAATTGAACCTGGTCCTCTGCAAGAGCAGCAAGTGCTCTTAAATGTTGAGCCATCTCTCCAGCCCTCCTACCATAATTTTAATAGTTACCTTTTAATATTTGCATAAAATTGCTCTTCAATAAATTTTGAGCAAGTGAATGCCTGAATCTAAGTGGAAGTTCTACTTCTTAGCAAAGTCCAATTGCTCAGAAGTGAAATTGGAAAAGCTTGCTGGTCTCCTCCTAAACTCTTGGAGGAGGCATAGGAGGGTGTGTGGACAGGCCACAAGGAGCAGTGTCCACAAGACAGGAGGCTTTCTGAGGAATTCTTACTCATTTGGGGAACTCCCAGCCACAGTCCTGAGAGTGGAAAGTGCAGACATTGTTGGAGGGTCTTCACAGTCACCCTGTGGTGCAAACACTCAGGATTCTACTGCTTGAGTAGCAACCGGCCTCTCTGAATGTGACTTACTAAAGGAGGGCTAATGGAGTAAGATCACTGAATAGTAGATAACATCTGTAGAATCAAGGTCCAGGCTGGGAATTCTGTGGGCAGGCAGAAGATTCTCAAAGTGAAAATACTACCCCAAGGAACCCCATTTCCTTCTCATTCCCAACCCAGCAATCTTCTTCAAGATTCATTATACAGAACAAGGAATCATGATTCAAATAACCCACTACCATGCATACCTGGGAGACTGTGGCTGGTTTGAGATGGACAGGAAAATGCGCAAATGTATGTTTAGAGAGCAGTTACTTCCCTTTCATTTTGTCAGGTGACCTCTTCCACAAGACACCCCTTCCTCCTCTTCCTCCCCTTCCTCTTCTTCCTCCCCTTCCTCTTCTTCCTCCCCTTCCTCTTCTTCCTTCCCCTTTTTATTTTAAAACCATCATAGCCATTTTCAGTAATGTTAACTATATTCATACTGTTGAGCAATCTTTCTGTCCTGTGAAGCTGATGCTGCCCCAGTAAGCACCAACTCTGAATTCCTCCCTCCCTCCAGATCCTGGCCATCAGCTCTATGAAATAGACTCCTCTGGGCAGCTCACATGGGCAGAATTATAGTCTGTTTTGTTCCTTGTTTCCCTTAGCACAACATGTCGCAAGATCAGCCACAGTGTTTGGATGAATCAGAAACTGTGGGAGTACCCAATGACTGGTCCAGCCTGAGACCCATGCCGCAAGAGGGAGCCTACCCATGGTACTGCCTGGAACTCCAGGAACCAGAGCCTGGATAGCCCAGAGACCTAGCATAGAACCAAACAGGACTGGCCAGGAAAAAAAAAGTCAATGTAATGATGCCCAATGATATTCTGCCATATTCATCAATGGGTGCCTAGCCCAATTATCATCAGAGAAGCTTCATCCAGCAACTGATGGAAGCAGATGCAGAGACCCGTAGCCAAACATTAGGTGGAACTCAAGGAATCCTGTAGGAGAGGAGGAATAAGGATTGTGTAACCCTATTATCTATCCATCCATCGCTGGGCACGTGGGCTGCTTGGTTGTTGTGAATAAGGCATGGTGTATTAACACTATGAGCTCCTACTTGGAATTCTTTGGGCATATAGATCAGGAGGTAAAATTTGTATCATAGAATAATTCTACTTTTGATTATTTGAAGAATCTCCTTATTGGTTTTCCAAAATGGTTACAACTTGTTTCATCCTCGCTGACGGCACGCATGCTTGCTGGTCTTGACACATCTCATGGTGCCTGTCATTTTCTACTTCCTGTCTTCTGTTCCTTTTCATAGTAGCCAGCATATTGGATGTGAGGTGGCATTCTGGTTTAGTAGCCTGCATATTAACGTGCTCCCAGAGTGACTCATGCACTGTGGGCCCCAAGATTGGCCATTCTGAGCAGGTATAATGGGATAGAGCTTTCCTTAACACATTTATGTAAGAATATTAATGGTAAATTGTGAATGCTTACTGTCCTTGGGAAGCTGAGTCTAGCAACAGCCCAAGGGAGATACGTTCCTTTTCAGATAAAGAGTTTCCCGTTTCCATAACTTTGCTCTGCCCACTGCTTCTCCTCCTTTGTTGGTGGGTGTACCCATGGACTTCTTAGATTTGTCTCCTGCTCTATCTGCCCCCTGAAGGTGAAAGCTCTCCTCCCTTTTTCTCAGCCCCTTTCTTTTGCAGTACTATCCACAGCTCCCAGATCTCAACCTAAGTGACATCTAGACATGTGGGCTTTCCAGCCATGTTATAGATAGCCTACTACAAGTTCAAACTTTACCTGGTCCTTTCCCCTTCCAAACTTGAATTCCAGGCTCCCCTCTATGCATCCATCAAAGCCAGAAACCTGATGATCCGCCTGTCACATAACCATGATGCCACTTTTCCACTTGGCCTTGACTGAGGGAGGCATATTCAGAGAGGCTCATCGCTGATGCAGGTGCACACATCCACACATCCACACACAAACCCTGTGTGTAGGACGGTGGGCAGACAATGGGGTGCATGAGAGGGGAGGGGAGTTTTCAGCCCAGGAGACATTTGGCAGAGACTAGATTCTGGGGAGGTGATGTAGAATGTTGTTAGCATCCAGTGGGCAGAAGCCAGAGACGTTAAACAGCTTATGGGGCATGGGTGATCTCTCCAGTCCTGTGACAAGATGGTCCTAGACCTCTGACCTCCCCACCCAGGTTCCCCTCACTGGAGACTGAGGCAAACCTCAGCTACACAGAGTTGTTTGTGAACTACAGTCTTGTACGCAGAAGTACCTTGATGTCTTCAGGGCATCTACTCCTGCTTCTTACCACTACCAGGAAACGTGTGACTGGCCAACACAGGGGGGCATGAAAACCTGCAGTCCTGGCTTCATGAGGGTAACCGTAAGCCATGACTGAATGTGCGCATGCTCCCAAGTGTCGCATCCTGTGAATGCCAGTGTGACTCCATTTGGAAGGATCCTTGGAGAAACAAATGGATCTTGAGGGGGAAGCCAGCATGGAATTTAAAGAAACCTGGGGTGCACTGGGGTTCCTTCAGTGCTGCAGAAAGTGCATCCCCAGATGGACTCCCTGTTTTCTCAGCTCTATCATGTGAAGCCTGAGACCTTAGACAAGGTTCTTTGGTTCCATCTCATCATCTTAACAGTGAAGATAGGGACACCAGCTTCTTTTCAAGTTATCGTGAGCAGTGGCAGGCTTATCCAGGCAGAGCCAGTGTCCCGGAACAGGCAGGCCAAGGGCTGGACCACAAAGCCCAGTTCCCGACACCCAGTAAGTACTTGATATCTGTCCATTGTTACAAATGTTTGCTGAGTATTTTGACCAACTACCTTCTAGGGATTGATGAATAAACAAGGAATACACAGACATGCTGTTTTACCAGACAGTTAAATAAAGTTGTTTGTTTACTACTTAAGGAGACTGACATGGCATCTGTTTACATAACCTGCCATTGTGCACCTATCAGACCTTCCCTCTGAGGGCTGTTTTGGGGTGTTTGAGCCACATCCTGACAGAGGAGACAAAATCAGTAGACACTGAAAGGGAATGTTCTCTGGGCAGAGAGAACAATTTACAGCCCCCAGGCAGAATCAAAGATCAAACAACCCCTGCCACCTGGCCTCACTGCACACACCCCTGACCCCCCCACTCACCAGAGCATCCCAAAGAACAAAGGAGGCCAGTGGACCCTGGGCTTGAGGATGGAGTGGAAGAGGAAGGTGAAAACCAGAGCAGGCAGAGGAAGCCTGGAAGAGCAGGCAGACGTGTGGCTCTTATCTGTGATGTAATGGAAAGGATTCAGGTTGTCCGTGACAACAAGCTGTTATCTCTCTTAGAAAAGATTGTCTGACTCCAGAGTCCACAGGTAAACTTCTGGAACACAAAGGAAAATGACAAACGGTTTCAAGATCGTTATTCCAGATGTCATTCAAGTAAAGAAATGATATTTCCACGTAGATTTGAAATCGTTAAAAGCTATTTGAATTTCCAGGAATGTGAAAGGGGGATGGGGAAGAAGGATAGCTGGTTTGTTTTAAAATGTGAATTTTACAAATGCTTATGGGATATGAAGCTCTCTCTCTCTCTCTCTCTCTCACCTTCCCCTCTGTGTGCGAGTGCGTGCGTGTGTGTGCGTGTGTGTATGTGTGTGTGTGTGTGTGTGTGTGTGTGTGTGTGTGTGTGTGTCCATTCCTGGCACAGCGCATGTGTGGAGGTCAGAGGCTAACTTGCAACCTGCAGGGGTCGGTTCTCTCTTTCAGCTATGTGGATAGAACCCAGGCTGTCAGGCTCGGTCAAGAAAAGAGCAAGCACCTTCACTTGCTGAACCATCTCTCAGGCCCCTCTGCAAGATTTTAGTTTGTTTCTTATGTCATAGCAAACGATAGACATTAGTTGAGGTTATTTTATTTAACTAGACAACTGCAGGAAGGCAGGTATTCAAGACTTTTTGTTTGTTTATGTTAACGTCAAAATGATGAGTTTTATTCTGAGACATCCGTAAATGTGTCATGGCGCTTGCTCACACTCACCACACCCTGCATTAGCCTGACTTTTCCCTCCCCTATCCCTCTGTTCCCCTCCCCCTGGGGCCTCCCCATCCTCCACCCAAGTATTCCATCTTCTGTTTCATGTTTGTTCATTTTAAATATAGATTCTAAGGCTGGAGAGATGGCCCAGGGGTTGAGAATGTGTACTGTTCTAGAAGAGAACTCGAGTGATCACAACATCTGGGAGTTTGTTAAGTTTCAAACTGTGAAATTCTGTTTGCTTAAGTTTCTTGTTTGTAAAAGAGAGC